>NW_025110672.1:45546-77201 GCF_011392965.1 Frieseomelitta varia
TTAAAACGTTTAGATTGAGTTTAGGTTAGATTTAGATCGCTACTCCTACAGAAAAAATTGAAACTGTAGCAATCTATTAATTGTTAATAGTTAATTTGCTCGTTAGTTCATTTTAAAACGTTTAGATTAGATTTATATTAGATTTAAGTTGCTACTGTAGGAAAAATTAAAACTGTAATAATCTGTTAATTGTTAATTTGCTTAATACTTCGTTTTAAAACGTTTAGATTGAGTTTAGGTTAGATTTAGATCGCTACTCCTACAGAAAAAATTGAAACTGTAGCAATCTATTAATTGTTAATTGTTCATTTGTTCGTTAATTCATTTTAAAACGTTTAGATTAGATTTAGGTGGCTACTCTACTGTAGGAAAAATTAAAACTGTAACAATCTGTTAATTGTTAATTTGCTAATTACTCCGTTTGAAAACGTTTAGGTCAGAAGTCTTTCTTAACGTGAAAGAAATCGATAGATCGGTTCGTAAAAGATTTGAAACTGAACTGAACCGCAATCGTTGTACTTTATCTTGTAAATTAGATCTCTTCGAGAAGGGCAATTATTAATTCACGACTTGAAAATACATGCGTCGAGAAAAGAAACAGAAACAGAAACACCGTTGGAGTTACGAACGATTATTTCAGTATTAGAAAAAGCATGCATTAAAAACATTCGTTGCTCTCAATGGATTCAACTGTGCGATAAATCTCTGTACCAGTTACCCAATCATACATGACACGATCTTTCAGTCACAGCAATATCCATTTTACAGAACTTTAATTAATGATGTTCTTACTTCATCTTTCCTAAACTCTGTAAAAATTCTATTTTCCACGATTTTCACTTTTCGACTGACAATTAAAATACCTGGTGACGAACATATTTGAGAATTTATTGCAAAACTGTAGCAACAAAACAGAAGATATCCGCCACATCAGTAGTGTGAAATGAAATCGTGTGAAAACAGAACACGATGGTCTAAAAGCAGGACATCGAAGACGTTCGAAGCTTTGCAGGTCACGGGTTACCGCTCTTTGCAACATGCTTTCAATTAAATGAAAACCTGTGAAGTAAACGTAAAAGACAATGCGGCGACGAAAGAAAGAAAGAAATATCAGATGGTTTTTAAATTACATTCACGCGCTGCTTCCTCCTTTGACTTTGAACTCGTCCAACCTTTTTTCCCTCGCGACTTTCTTCGAACGTTCCCATTTTCACGTACAGCAGAGTTAGAGATAGTTAAGGGACAATTACGTTTTCTGGTTTTTTCTTTTAATTACTATCGAACTGACTTTGCATCGGGTTGAAGCATCGAGCTCCCTGTCACTGAGAAACGAAACCATCGCCTTTAAGTCTGACTAACGACGAAATAAATAAATATTTGAGTAACGAATGCCACAATCCACGTCGATTTACGGGCATTGAGTCTAGTTGCTTTAATTACGATGGAAATAATACCTCATTTAGCGAAAGTTTTAATGAACCTCCATTCAGAAAAATCGCGTTCCACTAGATTTGTACACGCGACCAAGGTGTTGTTCCATTGTATCACTCTCGTTATCGAAAACAAAATGAAATCCCGAAGCAAGACGGAGGTTGTTCAAAAAAAAAAAAAAAAAAAAAGAACAAACGCTTGAGAAATGCGAATCCAATGCGCGAGATCCGATGGATTACGAAGCAGGGAATTCGTCAGGAATTGAAAACAACGACGCGTAATTGTTTCGAATTTCCAGCGGGGGGACGTCTAATTCGCGCGTTTTCTACACAATGCGTCCGGCAACAATGGAAAAAGAGAGAGAGAGAGAGAGAGAAAAGAAGCGAAAAGCTACAATGCAATGCAACATTACTAACGACCACCTGTGTCCCGGCGACAATGAAACGTAAAACGCGAGAGCCGCGGCGGCTAAAAACCGGAGAAACGGGACAGTCGTTGCGCATCGCCATTGGAACGTTTCAGCTGAAAAGCGTGACTGAAAAACAGGAAACGAATCGACATTGGTATCGAGCAATTTTCCCGGCGTGATCAACCTGCAACGCGTGCGCGCGTCGGCGAACGAGGACGAAGCCAGGTCAAAATACAGAGATCGCTTCCTTTTGTTTTCCAGGCTCCCGCATGGAGTACGAGTGCTCGAGCATCGACTATTTCCCGAACGAGGAGTACAGTCCGGATCCCAGCGATTCAACCATGGCAATACCATGTGAGTATATCGCCGCGAGAAACGTCCGTGGATATCGGCGGGAGGTGAGAGAGAGAGGACACCGAGATCGAGTACGCGGAGGGATGCGTGCCTTTGAAGGGGGTTGATTAGGTGTCCTCTGTCTAGCACCGAACTCGAGTGTGACACACGCTTCGTAAAATATTCGGCGGGAAAATGCTTTCAACTGGCAGAATGGTACCGTCCGTGATAAATTGGACCCGACAATTTGTCTATCCCGATTTTCCCTCACTCCTCTCAGTCATCTTCCCTCCTTTTGCCAACCGCGGTACGAAATTTCAGAAAATTTCGCTTTCTTTTGAAAAACACGCTCCTCCTCGCCTCTCTTCGCGCGACTTTTCATTATATTCGAGATATAAGGGCTGTTGTTGCCGATTGCTGCGAAACACTAAAAAATTGTTGCCACTTTCGAATGGAGAATTTCCGATCTTTTTTTTTTATAAGTATAATTGATATAAGTGTAATTTTTATATAAGTATAATTTTTGTATAAATATAATTAATATTGCGTTGTTTTTAACGCGAAATTTTTCGAAAACGATGCTGGTAAATATAAACATACATGTACATACGCTAAATACACTATCGTAATTTTGAAATTCGTACTCGAGTATCGTAAAATATAGCAATTTCCCTGCGTTTTATTTCCGGAATTGTTTGCTACAGAACGGGAAACATATAACTGTTAAAAAATCTTTCTCTCTCTCTCTCTCATCGGTGTCGTTGTATTTTCGCGTAATAAACAAATAGTTGGAGAACGGTGGAAGAAAAATTTCGGCAGTGAACTTTTCTCATTCGTCGGGCCTCCGGTGCTCATATTTTTTTTACGTAGATGCAGTTACCAAGTCGGCAATGTTCTTCTTCGCTGCAACATCGCTGCTGGTGGTGGCCGAAGTTTGTTACTTCACGGCTCACGTTACTCATCCGAGACACAGGCTCTGCGTCTTTGTCGCCGGCGTGGTCTTCATAGTTTCCGGTGAGTAATAAACTGCGCCAAGCTTATATCGCGTCGGATACTTTGCGCGCGCTCACTTCCGAAGGAAAGGGTTTTCCGAACACAGAGAGAGAACAGAAGGAAAAAAAAGACAACACAGAGGAGGCTCTGCCTCTGCCAAAATGGAAATTTTGGAAACTGTTTCTTTTTTTTTTTTTTCAAAAATCAAAGAGTGTAAAGGATTCGTATCGAGAGATAATCTTTTTACAACAAAACGGGATAAAAAAATCTCGTCCCATTGCTTCTCAAATACTATGCACATGCTTCGGTTGATATATGATTTTTTGGACTTGGACCTGTTTCTTTTGCGAGCGCTCTCTATGTATATTGTCCGAGGAAGAGAATGAATTTATGTAAGAGACAGCAGATTAGATTTTCGTGCAATGTCCATCTTCGTAAGTGGGCCACGCACGAGGATAGATTAAAGTTTAAATAATCGCGTTACCTCAGTTGTTCAGAGCCCGTGAAATTGTCGCGAGAACTGCTGCAGAGAGATAACGCTCGAGTTATTAAATCGGTTTCCCTTTCAGGTTTGTTAATGCTGGTGGGAATGGTGATGTACATATCTGTATTCAAAGCTGAAGTTGGTAGCAAACTTAGACCAAGGTCATCGTTTCAGGTCAGTCGAATGTAGCATCCAAGCACTCGGATCAATCGATATCCTTTTGATATTTTTTTTTTTATTCGGCATCAAACACCAATCGATTAATGCTTGCACCTTCATTGTTTGAAAAGGGAAAAGATAAAATAAAATTTCGCGTCAAAGCCACGAAAAGCAGACTCGAATATATGAAAATCTGCAGACGAGTTTCAATTTTTTATTGAGATTATATACCGCAACCGTGCGACATGCTATCGTGTACGAAAAAATGACGAGATCCTCGGTTTCGTATTTCCTTCACTCGGTATCCTTAGATTACTTCCTATCTGTGTCATTGCCCGTGTGAATGAATATCTTGGCCGCAATCTTCGCGATTTCAGGGGCCACCCTTCACCTACAGGTACGGATTCTCATTTCTGCTGTACGTGAGCGGCTTCATCACGACCGAGGTCGCCGGCACTTACGCCATTTTCTTGTACATCTCCTGGCATCAGAAAGAACTGGTACGGAGAGACTCCAGGCGAAAAAATTACGGGGTTGGTAGTATCAGCTTCTTTTCTTACAATTTGTTGCCGCGTTTGACAACTCGAACTTGAATTAACGTTTGCTAATAAAAGTTCCATCCAGAGACAACAGTACAGGCGTTTCGCTTTTCTGCCGGGATTTCCACTTCCGCTTAACAATACCCGAAATTCTGGCAAATTTTTATCACTTGACCTCGACGAACTTTGCTCCTCTTTATTTTGACAAATCGCAATCGCAAGCTCTCTCTCTCTCTCTCTCTCTCTTTCCCTCTCTTGGTTTACACGTTTATGCTTTGAAATTCTTGAAAGTTCCAAAGTGTGTAAGTTGTTCCTGTGAAATATTCAGCTACCGTCTCGTGATTTCGACGATGAAATAAAACTCCCGCGCAAATATAAACTTCCCGGACTGAGTTTGCGTGTACACTCTCGATGGAGCCGAGTCTCTCGAACAAACTGGCTGGAAATTCGAGCGTGAAGCTCTCGCCTTTGAAAATCGGCGAGGTTATCACTGGAAATTCAAACGATTCCTTCCAAACCGATTTCGATCAATGGCCGATGGCGTTCAAATGTCAACGACTAATCGAAAGATCGATTGTTACCCAGCAAAGAGATATTCAAGTTAAACTAACTCGTTCGACAACTATTATAACAGCGCGCCAAGTGTTTTCCGCATAAACCCCCATCTGCACGCAATTTAATAAATGCCCTCTGCCAAGGGAGCTAGCTCGCACGAATTACTTCGGAACGAGTTTAATTTAAATTTTAGCGAACGTTGTATTACTTTGAAACAATATTATGAGTGGCAATAACGGCAGGTACATTAACACGATCACGCGAACAACGTCAAACATCGGTGTGAACGAAACGAATAAGAAAAGAATTAATTATCTCCCCCTTCTCCTCTCAAGCAGATCTACGATTCTATATATATTCTATATATATATATATTCGATTATATACATATTCTATATATATTCTATTATATTATATTATTACATATATTATATACATTATAATATATATTATTATTATAGCATTGTTATGTATATTATATACATTATAATATATATTATTATTATAACATTGTTATGTATATTATATACATTATATACATTATAATAGATGTTATATACATTATATTATTTAATTATAATATATTTTATTATACATTGTTATGTATATTATATACATTATAATAGATATTATTATTATAACATTGTTATGTATATTATATATACATTATAATGTATATCATTATTATATATATTATATATATTCTACGATAATATATATAATATTCTTCTGTTTCTTCTACGATTATATTTCTGCAACGGGTTCGCGCGACTCTACGACCAAATCTTCCAACCCTGATGTCCGTTAAACCATCCCGCGACGACGAATTTAGGCGACTTATTCTAACCGAATTGCGATCCGGCCGGCTAGAAGTTAAATTACATTTAACTAGTAAATAGATACCGAAATGAAAACGAAGCGGAACACGAGGCAGAGAGGCAAGTGTTAGCTCTCGGCCTGCGAGTACTTGAGATCTCATTCGCGCGATGCCATCGTGCTCGCGAAACAAGTGACGCTCTTCACTTCTCGCGTCCTCCCGAGTAGTTTTCATCGCGCGAGCTCGCGGCGGAAGATTAAAAGCATCGGCTCTCTCTTTATAATGGGAAGCTTTGGAATTTCCCGCGCAAAGACACTTGACAGACTGGGAGACTGACACGAAGCTGACACGAGCTGGGGAAAATTCAATTGAAAAAAACAGTGGCAAATGGCGAGAAAGAGGCATTGGTCGTTGCCTCTCGATGAAAAAAAGTTTCATCCTTTCGAATGTAGTTGCAATTAAAACGAAAAGATTAGACACTCGCCCTGACACGTACCTGTTGCGATACGTGTGAGCAAGTCCAGTAAACTTCAACGTGGCTAATTCCAAATCTATAGCTCAACCGACACTGAGCTGTGCAAGCTCTCGACAGTCATTTCGAAGATTAGAACACTTTAAGCAATTTTAATCCCGCTGGAGTTGCCTCGCTCGTACGTACGTACTTTGGGAATCAGATGCATTAAAGGTAAACGTATTTCACAAGAAACGAAGAGGAGGAAACGCTCTCTAAAGTCACCCCTCCTGTTGAATCGAGAATATTCGTTTTCATTCCTCGTAATGGCCGAATCTTTCGAATCGAACGAAGCGAACGAACGTGCGACGAGAGGAAAGTAATAAAATAATGAACGCCCGGGGAAGCATGGTAAACGAAGGGCAGTGCGTCGGAAAAGCGGAGAGAGGAAGGCACAATAGAGAAGGGAAAAGAACAATTCGCAACGTGCAGCGATCTGTGTTGCCTCTGTTAACTGTCGAACTTGATTCATCCATCCCCTCTGTGTCAATGTGCAAGTGCAATGACTTCCGTGTAGTAAAACCTGTGTAAGTGGAATAGGTCATCAGCTATATAGCCGACCATCAACCTTGTTCCTTCATCCTCTGAACGTACATACATGTTCATGTCGTTCCGTCTTTCCTTTTAAATTTTTCGTACAAAACAGGTACACATTCCACTCTCGCGATTCTCTTTTGAAAGAAGCGTGTTTGTATTTTTGAATAAACTATAAGAAGATAAACTCCGCATTACGCGCAAAGAGACCGCGCACGTTTCTAAACCAGATAACGCGAGACAATTGCGCAGATTGGGGTTTAATCGTTTAATCATTTATGCGTTCGACCTGCTTCTATTCTGTGCACAACGTAGGTTTGTCTCTGGAATTTTTATTTATAACGTCTAACATTGTCGTTTCCATTCAAAGATAATAAGCGACAATGGTTCTCGTACGAGAAACAGAGATTTGTCCTCCTTTCGTAACGTTTCTTTTCCAGGGCGTGTATCACTTGGACAATCACCACGTGCATCATGCAAATCACGCGACTATAGGCCACAGCGGTTTCCTTTGCGAGAGGCATCAGAAGAGATACTTCTTCGGCAGGGATTCGGTGGATCACGTCGACTTCGACGAGTTTTTACCGCCGCCGCCAAATTTGGACTATCACGATTATTCCAGACAATTCCCAAGGGACCTCACCACGCAAACGGTAAACAGCGAACGCTTTCCTTCGAAAACAAGTATCGTACCACCGCACTTAAGAAATCTTCGAACAAGTGCTACATAATGAAAATGGTACAATATAATATAAGTCAGAAATTATTACGCAAATTACACACAAAGTATGCAATACAACGTGAATATATTAAATAGAATAAATATAGAATATACTTTATACGCTAAAAATCTTTGTTAATACATAATGATACGTTGTATTATTATTTACAGTACGTACGATACGATAAAGTTAAATTAAATACAAAATACATTTCACACTTAATTTTAAATTAAAATAAAACAGAACTAAATGGAAGACATACTTTATGCAACAAAACGTCTGTTAACATCTTAATATATTGTATGAAATTGCATCATAAAATATGTGCACGTGATCATAAAATAAGTGCTGAATATATTTATAAAAATAAAAGTGTCCCGAGACAGCTTGCTATAATATTCTACCACGAAATGGAAAGAAATTACTTTAATTTTAACGTTAATTTCTCTCTCGCGGTGTTACGAAAGAAATCGCGAATGAGATTAAACGTTACGCTATTAAATGTCACGGGTGAATATCGTATATGGAGCTTTCGTAAAATGAAGTCAATTGCAGGTGAGCACGACAGCCGACGTCCTGCAGGAAGAGGAAGAGGAATACAGTCCGAGTGTTCAACACGAGTTCGTGACTTTTGATCTTGACGAACCTCTGCCTCCTCCGCCGCCGGTCAGGGCTGGTGAATGGACCTTCGACACGCTGAGAAAAACGACTCCCGTCTGATATACCGTCAGGTACATTTGTCCGCGTCGAACCATTTTCACCTTTTCCTCCCGTGTTTGTCACAATTATCGAGAATTTAATTATACCACCGTATCAGCTTCTTCGTGAGATTGTTTGTCAAATTGGAGAATCGTGTAACGCTCGATTTAAAATCGGCATTTCGCCACGTACTGTTTTCATACTTGAGTTGCAAGACTCAGTTACTTTTGAACGCTTGCGAAATCGACCAATTTCGATCAATCGTTTCTAATTGCAACGTTTTTACAAAGTTAAGTTTCTTCCTTTAAATTTGTTCTCCGAGACGTGTGAGAATTCTCGACGTAAAAGGGAAGAAACTTCGTTACACGGTAAAAAAGAGGACGGAAAGTTTCGAGCAAAATCTATTCGACGCGAAATCCACGTATACGGATATGCCCGGGATAGAAATGATCGTTTCACAGAATGAAACGGGCGGTTTGTGATTTTCCACGCAGATACGCGAGGCTGGTGCAAAGCGTTGAAAGCGACGAGGAGGAGGACGCGGAAACCGAGGAGGAGGACCACGACATAGCTGGCGATTAAACAAATCGACTCGCTTTTTAATGAGATGCCGTACAACCGCGGGATCGGGAAGCTTTCATCGTTTCAAACTCCATTGGAAAGCAATACAAAAGCAGACACGGAAGCAACGGAAACACGGATCGATGGATTATCGAATTTCGGTTCTTAATAATTCGTCGAACTTCTCCTTCGTCTCGCGGAATGTAACTTCTCTGACTGAACGCGAAGAAAAGAGAAGAATCGCACAATCCGTAAATAACAATAAAGTGAAGCAGCATTAATTAAATACGTATGTACGACCTTTCAGTTTGTTTTCTCGTGTATTTTTTTACTCGATATTGCCCGTTGTCTATTGAAAGAGACACGAAGAACATTTCAAGACGATAAACGTGAGGCCATCTTTGTTTGAATGATTTCAATCAGCTGATTGACTGCCAACCTCGATCTTCCATTTTTGTACACGAGACAAATATGATATAATTTTTAAAACGAACCGTCCCATTGAAAGAGGATAAGAATTTCCAAGATATGGAAACAGAGCTTAATGGTAATTGATTTAACGATTCGTCGAATTTGTATCTGTACGAAAGTTTACGTAGCGTGTAGAATTTTTAGCGAATAATTATTGCGCGAGTAATCGTAGAGAGATTACGTTAGAGAGATTCTTGAATTTGTCGAAAAGGAATTTTCGTCGTTTTGTATTGCGATTGTTGACGCTGTTATAATTTCCTAGTCGTTAGGATTGTTTGTATTTGTGTTTGGTAGAATTTTTACGGAGAGGAACGAAGAAGATGTTTTCCAAAAGACTGCAACATATATCTGCCATAACTGAAAGCAATTGAAACTGTAAATCGATTAAGTCTCTAGGTGCGTAAGCATTAGTGTGTTTTCAATACACGAACATCCAACGTTTTACATTTAATGCCGTGGGGATCAGAAAGAATCGATTAAGATCACTTAAAGCTAAGACGAATGAATGATTCTAACGATTCTTGCAGATGATCTCAAATTGCAGAATAAGGTCTTTGTAGTGTTAAAACTAAAACGATTGTAAACCTGTACCAAAAACTGCAATGCCGATGAAAATGTTGATTGATCAATTGGAAAATGGAACGCGAGATTTATGAACGCGATCAACTATATTCAGGAAGAATGTTTGCCAAATGAGAAAGAAGGAATTGCAATTATGAATTTAAAAAATACAACAGAGATATGTTGATCCTATCACAAACTTGTTAAAAAGACCCATCTAACTAAAGGAAATGTACTGTACAGAACATATAATATTGTTACATCATTAATGTCTGAGAATTTTTAACACAATTAAATAGTTGATAAGTTTTTTATACAGTAGTCAATTTTCCACCAGAATTTATATATATATATAATATTTATATATATATATTATAGACATATATTGATTAAACAAAGAAGAAAGTTATTAAGATGATCGATCAATAGCTAGTCAATCGAATAAATAAGAAAGATTTGATTAAAAGTGTGATGAAATGCTATCTATTTATGACTTTCTTTTTTAATTTTCTATTCATCATGTTGAACGTTATTATCATAAAACTTTGGCTAATAACTTTATCCTTTAGTAACAGCCATGTTTATACAACGTATTATGTATAATATTTTCTTGTTCCTATTTCTGAATAATTTTTATGTACCTACAGCTTTCCAGTCACATAGAAATACGTACATACTTATATAAAAAAAAAAACATTGTCACATAAAATACTCAATTTAAATTTACAAAAATGTTCCTCCAATAAATTCAATTAATTAATTAAATATGTACATCATCTTTTAACTTTTATCTTCAGTGAAAGAGACATCAAATTTTTAACGACACGAATAAAACGGTATGTTCATTCTGTGTGACTGGAACATAATTGTTGCCAAGTGCAAAGAGATTTCTTTCCCGATTTTACACGCAATTACTACTTGTAAATAAATTCAAATATTTGCAACGCGATATACGATAATAAAATGTATTGCCAAGGAAAATTCATTTTGTATTGTACATTTGTAATACTCAGAGTCAAATCATTAAATATGACTCTCTAAAAGACTTTCTCATAGGGTTTAAGTAAAATAAAGGAAAAGTGGCCAATTGCCACCGTCTAATAAAGTGAGAAGGAAACCGATTAACTTATAGGACACGATATTTGTCCTGGAAACGAAGGACGTAAAAAATGTTTCTTGAAACGTTGCCATTGTTTATAAAATAATCCATGTTCACTAGCATGTAATAGAAGTTTATTGTTTATGTATTCGATGGAGATAAGCTTGCTCTAAACTTTACAATTTGTACAATAAAGTTTCTTCAAATTAAACAATCGATGATTTTATTTGATTAAACCATCTCATACAAATCGATTTTAATAAATATAGATCCGGTGTATCCCTCAAAGTATTCTCCTGAGACATTTCTCATTATTTCAGAATATGGAAAATATCGTGGGAACTAATGTTATAATGTTTTACAAACATTTAATTCTCGAATACAGTTTACGAGAAATTAAATATCATTTACAGATCATTGAATAAAAATTTCAAATCTTTATTTGTACATTTTATAAATCGTAAGTTATATAGAGAGGGATTTTAGGAATTGAAAACGAAAATACAATCGCGAAAGTTTAAAAAATTAATCCTGTTAATTGCTTTTTTTTTACAAATGAAACTTTGCCCCATTTATGGACACTGAAATGCTAGCGTCGCGTAGCGGCGAAACGGTGGAATTAATATATGTCGTTGTCCTTGTCGCATACTAGTGCGCTCCTTGTCTGTCGTACTATATAAGTCTGTCTTTGTCGCACGCTGTTTCTCTCTTTGTCTATCAACAATCGTATCCTGCCACCTGTCGGTCGTTTTTGTAACTAAATTGGAGAAGCAAGGTGCTGCCATCTATCGGATTTTTCCAATTTACCCTTTTAGTTCCTCTCGAAAATGAAAGGGCTCAGATGGCAGCACCATCCGCAGACAAGGAGCGCACTAGTGTGCAACAAGGACAACGATAGATGTTAGTTCCACCGTTTCGCCGCTACGCGGCGCTAGCATTTCAGTGTCCATAAATTGAACAAAGTTTTATTTGCAACAAGATGTAATTTAACAGCAGTTTGATTTAAAGTGCAGATGCAGCTTAAAAATTAAACGCACACGTATTTACATCGTCTTTTTCATGCGGTGATTGTGCGTTTCAACGACGACGAGCAGAGCAAACGTTCAGCTGCAGAAAAAAGGTAATTATCAAGGCACTTTGTGACGGTTTTAATGACTAATATTTTATCGATATACCTGTGAATAACCCTTTATTTCGATCGTGGAAAAGAACAATTGTATTTATTTTTGTGATCGTGTACTTACACGTGTATTATATAAAGTAGGATGTCTTTTATCAGAGCGCGTGAGGGGGCAGCTTGCTTATATTGAAGAAGCAAAAGGCAAAGGAACTTTCAGACACTTTCGTACAGTTCATTTTGCGACCAATGTCTGCCAATCGGACTATTCTTCAAACGTGAATGATCAAAACTCAAATGAAATATTGCGTATTTTATCTCTCGAGGTAATATATTGACACACGAAGCATAACTCGATTACTAAGTATCGATTACAATGAAAAATTATCATATAATTTTGTAAAAAAAGATAATCCACCAGGTCTTATTTTAAATCCGGAAGTTTTGAGTTTACTTAAAGATGACTGAGAAAACTGTAAAAAATTCAAACGTGTGCGAAAATTTTTCCAGTGTGGCCTTGAAGATTGAAATTTTCTCTTTACAACGAATCCCTTGAAACTCGCTGTATAATTTTTTTTTACCATTTTATTGAACTTTAAACGTTAGAAGTCAGATGATAAAATGTTAGGATTTCTTCAACTTTTGTCCCCTTCAACATTCGATAAAATGATGGGAGAAAATCGTGCAATAAGTTTTAAAGAAACGGGGGAGACTTCTTCAACCTTTAAAATTGTCGTGGATCTAGTTATGAAAAAAATTATTTTTGAATTTTTACAATTCTCAAGAAAACAGGAGTTATGTGATCTATATGATCTTTGAAAGAAACGAAGAAACTTGCAACCTCATTTTAAAACGTTTTAAAATGATCTACCAAATGAAATCGTCGTACGATCTTCTTTTACCGAAATAATGTCGGTTTTTCATTGTCATCGATACGATTATGCTCGTGCACTCAAGTCTTTTGTTCAATAGTCACAGAACGAGCTACTGTTGCAATGGGAACGCAAAATTCTGATTAGCAAACGTTGATTCGCACAATGGTTAATACGTAGAACAACAAATTCGAAACTTAAACAACCACGAGGTGCGATGAGTCGTAGAATAATAAGAATATACTTGCAAATGACATCGATCACGTTTGCACGAGCAGACGAATCGACGTAACGAGACTCGTCGAGAGTTTAAACTCTTTCACACGAGTTCTCGGACATGTGCGCGAATTTATTAATACCTCAAACAGAACAACGGTTTAAAGAGTCAGCGTCACAGAAATCGCGATCAGCTTTCACTTATCTTAGAAAGTCGTTGAAACCTTCCAATCGGCAATCGGTTGACGCTCGAAAGAAAGAGAACAATGCGAGAACGATCTACCGATTTTACCGGTTTCGTTGAGAAATTCGATCGGAGATTAATAACTTGATACTATTTACACAGACACTTCTGAAGTATCTTCTGAAATCATTCAGAATTTCACATGACGGAGGACCGCGTTGATCAACGAGTATCAAGAGAAACTTGGCACGATCAATAATCGAGGGTGTCTCGGTCTCGAGTGAAAATGTATTCCATTGGTTTGATGACTAGAATCGTCAGTTAACGAGCCCAACTGAAAGTCGTGACTTCCTGCTGTTGAGGTCCTCGAGTCTTTTCACGCATTTCAATTCAGAGGTATAAAAAAGTAATCGAAACATCGTCGCTCGATTCAAAAATAAGCCAGGCGCGTCGATTACTCTTTAAATTCGCTTGACGGTGTTACGGATCTGCGAAAGCGAGGATTAGCGACACTCCTCCTTCTCTGTTGAAAACTCTTTCAAAGGCACGCGCACATACACATTGATTGTTAACTAAGCTCGCTTTAATCCGCGTAACTGACGTTAGCTACTCCGCGAGACCGCGATATTCCCGAATATCTCGAGATCGTTCCACTTGATTCCCCACGAAATAGTTGGCAAAGTTTCGCAGTTGAACATTGTTCTCCCGGGTTTAATTAATACGGCAGATTCTCACTTCTCGGTGTACGTGTATGTATGTCCTCGGGAACAGTTTCTGGGCTTGTTACGTCGTACGGTGAACACGAGTATCAATTATTGTTTTCGAGAGTCCTACGTCCAGATCTCTATCTTGTTTAACTCCCTCGACTACGAAATGTCGTCTGGACACGAGCATCTATTTACAGAGAAATATTGTCTTTTATTTTTCTTTTTCTTTTTCTTTTTCTTTTTTTTTTTTTTTTTTGATATCGTGATAACGTATCACGCGAAATTACGCCTCGAGGAGATTCGAGGTGCAACTTTCTCTTGAAATTCAGTATATTATCCGAAGGAGATAGAAAAATATACACAATTTCGTGTAGAAAAATAAATGGTTCGATGGTTATATCAAAATCTCTGGCTATCGCGTACAACAGCTTATTTTTGTATTCGGTTGCCAGTTAATCGTGTACAGCTTGTGTAATTGCGCACGTGGAAAGCTTTCCCTCGCGAGGAGTAAAAAGCTCTAGCATCGGCTAATGCATCGCGAACAATTTTGTTTTTTTAGAATTTTCATTTACGTTAAATTTAGCGCCATCATTTTGACAGACGTTTAATGTGAGGTAGGACCTCCGTTGTACTACGATACACATACACATTGTAAAAAAAGTGTTGGCCTACAAATGTGTAGATGAAATCAATTCACAAATGATTCAGTTTGAAATTGGTGTAAAGTTTCACGATGTAACTTACATCGCGGTAAACTCTTGCTGCGCAAAGTGGAAGAAAGTAAGGAACTGGAATCAGGAAACAGGATAGTCATCGCAGTGTTGCATAAAATACCAGAATGCAATGATCGCGACAAGTCTAGCGTGACAGAGTAATACCGATCTGATAGAAATTACCGACGAGATTGTTTTACAAAATGTTTTAAACAATAACCAAGAACTGAACTATCCAGTGACAGCGTTAACGAAGATGTTTCGAAGCGTTAACGAGGCTTGGATGGTTTGAACCCTGTTGAAAAAAAATTATGCAATTTGGCAAAAGAAATTTGCGATCCATAGGTTCGATCGTTTTAATTTCGTCGAAGAAAAGGACGACTGAAACACCAGTATCTTTCTCCCGAATTTATGTACAAAGATATTTAGAAACAATCAATTTTGCTTTACCGTGTCTCGAGTAATAAATCAAATTCAGCGCCAATCGTTTGTCTTATACGTGAAAATTCTCTTGTCTCTCGTACAACGGAGGTTCTACTCTATTTCAATGGTCCCGGCTAACAGCGTCCGCGTTCCAATGTAGTAGAAAAATAACATTTCTCGTTAATTAAATTACTTCTATGCTGTTTCCGATATGTCCAACGACGACGACGTGTCATCCTTAGTATCGATCAATCGAACCACTTGGGGGAGGGGGCAGGGGAGAGAAAATTGGACATCGAAGTACACTTGCCTTACTCTTTTACACGGTAGCCGTCGACGAGCTAAATAGAACAATGCACGCGAAAGTTGGTCGACCAACCGCAGAAAACGAAACAAATGGGATTAAAAATCACTGTACAAACGATACCAATTTCGTTTCCTCTCGATAGCCATCACTTCTGAAAAAGGGTTTGGGACACGAGACGAGCGTAACGTTTGTCGCCTCGTGCCTCGATTGTCATCGATTTACGTCCGCGTCTCGTAAGATCGAATTCGTTCCACCGGGACGAAGAAACTTCCTGTCACGATCAATCGCTCAATCGCTCGTCGATTTTCAGGGAAAGGGGAAACGAATCAACGGCCGATTATGGTTGGCTCGTCGGCCATGGCGATCTCCTCAGTCGGTGCCTTGTCCCTCTTCCGTTTCCTGGAGAACAGCATGAAGGCGCATCCGGCGAGCAGGTTGCAGAGGAACACGATCCAGGCGAGGATCAGCGAGAAGTCGTATCTCATGATCGCGCCCTTCGGGAACGTCGTGTGCACGTGTTTACTTTCGAACTCGATCGAGGACAGAAGCACTTGTATCACCACCATGTTACAAGCGGCTGCAAAACGAGGTAAGAACGACGATTGGATGACGTGTGAGAATTAATTGGTCGCGGATTATCGGCCACGCCGATTGGCAAATTTAGATTTACGAGAAGTACGGACGAAGTTAGTGACATTGAATGCAAATTGATCCGGTCGGGTGACAGTTGCTAAATTGTACGTGTATTAATTACCACTGATGAAGTGTATCCCGCCGGCCAGTCGCTTGAACATGTACCGTGGATTACGGAACGTATAGATCGAGAACGAGAAACCCATTATCATCACGAACAGGCTGATTATCGCGAACGACGCCTGCGTCCTCGAATAATCTGCAAGTAACAAATAAATTCGCTGGTAGCTGAATTATACGTGAATCGAACGATCAGTCGAATCTTCGAGCTCTCGAGATCTCCCAAGCGTAAATGTTCTCCGCGTGTTTCGGGCGAGTGAATCCTCGGGTGAGGAATTTAAAAAAAAAAAAAAAAAAAAAAGAGAGAAAGAAAGAAAGAAAGGCTGTTCTCAACTAACAAGTAACTTAACTTCACTTACTGACTACAGTGTTCAATCCCGGATTTAATTTGAACTGTTTCTCGGTCGGGAACATGTCTTGGTTCTTGCACTCCCCTGGAAAGGAAACGAGAAAGCGGTTAAACGAAAAGTGAGAGGAGAACAAAGTGTCGCGTTCGCTTCGAGCCGATCATTCGCTAGCGTGTGAACTGTGAAATCGCAAGCGTGACTCGATTCACTGGTAATCACCCTATCCGTCTTCATTTCCCTCGCAGCTTCCCATTTTACTATTTTCTCATGCCTGGTCATCTCTCCTCTTCGCCTGGAACGCCTCGTTCGTGTCTCGCGTCACGGTGAGTTATTTTTACGCGCAGCCTCTGAACGGGGCTGCTGTGCAGAGACAATGAGATCGCGATCAATATTTATATATATATATATATATATATATATATATATATATACGCCGCGTGATATTCGATCCTTCGATCAATTTGTCAGCCGGTCGATCGTGGATTCGTCGTGTGTCGCCTTTCGACGCGAATCTCCGATCTCCGATCGTTCCGGCACGAAAAAAAATACGCGTTGTCTAAAAATACGTGTAAAAAGCGTCGTGTCCACGGCGGCGCAAGGATAAATCCTCGAAAGAGATTAGAAACGATGGTTTGATGAGAGGAATGATCGGCCGCGTGATTTATGACGATGTCACAGTCGTCTAATTCGGTGTCTCTGATGCGTGCATGACGAAGCACACGTGTGGAACAGAGAACGCGTTGCATGAAAAGCGAACTGCAGAGATATACAGGCACATTTCTGGCACGGTCGTGATTAATTGCTCGTGAGCTAGATTGACTGCGTTTATTACTGGATCGCTCCTCTTCTCTCTTTGTCCGGATCGCCGATTGTTTTCGATCTGCTCTGTTACTTCGAGAAAAAAAAAAAAAAAAAAAAAGATTTAAAAGAGAAAAGAAGAAGAAAGAAATCACGCTACGTTAGAGTGAATTACGTATGTACATCGAGAGGGGTTTACAATCGCGCCCTAAATCAGAGCTGGGTAAAATACTGCTTTAAATGGCAAATAATAAATAGATATTGTATTTTACATCGTGCATGTATTTTTGAAAATAAAATATTTCGTCTGTTCGAAAGAATGTACTTTTAAAAATAAAGTATTTTCTTTGTTGTAAAAAATTTCTATGGTAATATTTCAAGTGGTATTTTATTTGAAAAACGCTGGAAATGTTTGTGCCATTTCTTTTCCTTTGTGGAAGCACACAGTGATGATATTGGGGACAATAGTGGCAACATTGCAAAGTTAGAACTACTGCAATATTTAGGCAATAAGGATTTGCAAATGCAAAGTATTACGAAATATAAATACATGAAACAATTTTTTAAAATATAATACGCCAATTCCATCTTCTGCTTCGGTTGAAAGACTGCTTAGTTTCGCTGGCTTAATTCTTTCTTCGTTTCCACGAAGGAGTAGTTTAAACGATGAAGCTGTATTTAAAAAGAAACTAAATTTTGTTTGCAAATACTGTGATTTCTTACGTTATCTCGTTTTTACGTTACGTTAATCGTTTTCACGATTTATTTTCAGGTTAAAAACTATGGAAACTATTCTATTCCATGCTTTATGTTATTGAAATGAAAAATATTTCATTTTACGTTTCAGATTATCAAAATAAAATACTTATTTCCATGCTTTAGCTTCAGATTATCAAAAGAAAATATTTTATTTACCGAAATTTTATGTCTTATTCGAAATGCTATTTTATTTAAATTGCGAAACATTCATTATTTAAAATAGTATTTTAAAATACTCTCTCTATAAATATTACCCAGCTCTGGGCCTGATTTATCATCGTGAAACTAGCTAGATAAATCTCAGCGGATAAATTGATAAATTGATAAATTGTTTCAAGTAAAAGTCTAGTAAATCAAAGGCTGTGTTCGACGCTGCGTAAACGACGCGAAACTGTACACACGCGCGAGGGAATCTCTGTTAAAAACAAAATTCGTCGGGCGAAAGATCGGTTCGCCCAATACGACCGCGTACATCCATACAATGTCACTCAATTATTTCTATTTTAAGCGCGGGAAAATAGCGAGCCGCGGTTTTCGAACGCGCTCGGCTCGTCGTCTATATCGATTATCGAACCCGCCCTTTTTGAAACAATGCCATTGTCGCGCGAACCGGCCGATGCAGCTCGTGCTGCAGCACGAGTTTCTTATCCCGTTCAACTCGCAACACCTGTGCAATTTCACAGCACTTGCGATTAATCCAATGATGATGATGCAGAATTTCTCGGACGGACGTTTCAAACAAGATGCTTGTCGTTGTTTCTGTCACGAGCATTAAATCACGTGCGGCTGTATCGGGAAAAGCCTCTTGACGACGTCTTGGTTGCTCGAGCCAACTACAAAGTTAGTTGACACGGTGGATTTATTCTTTTTGTTTCTTCGCCGCGACTTTTTTTTTTTTTTTTTTTTGACCAGAGTTCCGCGAACGCGAATCGATCCGTGAACAGTCCACGTGGACGTGAGTTTTCTTGCTTCTCGTTGAGCGAAGCTTGCCCTAACCTCTTGCGCTGGAATGACGTGCCACGCACGTCGAGAATTTTTTATCTCAAATTTGCAACATTTTCTCAGTTCTGAGTATATTTAAATCGGCAAAACAGATAATAAATTTATTACTTATCAGCAATATCTGTCCAGTGAGTACCATACCGCTGAGTTCAAAAAGAAAGCGACGAATCATTGTATACGGTTTGGTCACTCGTTATGGTCCGCAAATCAGTTGCCAGCGCAAGTGGTTGGAACGACTGACGTCACTCGAAACGAATTGCAATTTGCGTATTTTGTGAAAATAATGTTGATGCCAATGTTTTCGGTGAAAATTCACCGGGGACGCGTGATATTTTGCAAACAAGCTCAGACGGACTTACAGAAGGGGACCAACTCGGTGGAATTTTCCGACTGTGGCACTATCCCTTGGATACAGCCTCTCCACAGGCCCATGTGCTTGTAAATTAATCGTCTGCCTTTGGTCGGGTCCCCAAGGGGCAAACCTTCCTTATCCGGCGCCTCGATCGTAAACCAGTGACTGGTCCCGATGGCAATCGACCATATGCACACCGACAGACCGACGAGAACGGTGCACCCAAGAAGAATTCGCCTCTCGAAGATCACCTGCGCAACGCGTGAAAAATATTGCCGGTTAGTGAGAAAATTTCATTTCTCTCATTTTCTTTGAGAGGAGACTTTTAGCGGGGCTGAATTAATTTTTATTAAAATTGAGACGAGACGGTGAAAATTTTCAAAAAGGACACAACGCGAGAGCAGTTGGACGTTAAAGAGGGGAAAAACATGTGATAATATCCGTACCTGGTTGTACAACGCTTTCATTCGACTCGCCATTTCGCTTCGGGTACTCTGAATATTTTATTTTTATTTGACGAACGGAGCAGTCCACTTTCCCTTTGTCACTCGACTTAATCACCTCGTGTAATCAGTGCTCCACCATGCTGTGCAGTTGCCGCGTTTTAGATTGTACGCTCTCGGAGAAACTCTCTCTCTCGGCAAACGGGAGCTTTCCCGCCGCTAAAGGTTTTTCAAATATTCATTTTCACTGAATTCTCTATCCTACGGAGAAACTGTCGGCATCTCTCGTAAAATTCTCTCCCTTTGCATCAGATTCTTGAAAGCGTCGACGTTCCGATCAGTTGCTTTTAAAATAGTTTTAAAAACTGCGTAGCTCGATTGCATTCACTTTTGTCGGTACGTTTAGCGGCAACTCTTCGTTTCGTTTCACAAAAAAAAATTCCCTCTTTGCAGCAGGGAATTTTACTAAATGTTCCGCTTTAAAAAAAAAAGAGGAAAAGGGTGGATTTCTTTCCTCTTGACGGCTTCAGGAATGAATGAGAAACCTGCTTGAAAGGATTCGGCTTCTTTGCTTTCCGTCTCTCCTTAATTCTCGGACATCTTCGTTATTTCCTTCGTGCACTCGCTTGGGCTGTTTCTGTCCCGTTTCTCGATAGTATTCCACTCCGTAGCTTCCATTTCTCTTTTCAATTCTAATTTTACTCTCAATTCCCTCGGTGCCTTTTCGAACTTTTTCCGAGAAGGTTACACCCTGAGAAGACCTCCGAAGACGGATTGTCTCTGTTCGCGAAATTCTTGCCACCTGTGGGAAAATACAGAGAATAAGCAACAGTAGGAAAGCCGACGCGATGACAGAGGCAATATTTCCGCAAATTACACGCAAGAATTTGGCGCGATTTCGCCAAATTTCCACGTGGATCTTTTTTTGGCACCCTTCACCTGACGCGCTCAATTATTTTGTATACTAGCGAATCTACAAACTAGTCGAACAACGCTTAACATAATGTGTGTAGTGTCATTTTTTTCTTCAAATTTAATGAACATTGCCATCTAGTGACAATTTAGCAAATTTAACTTATTACAATTTATTACAATATATATTCAATGTTGATTTCAATATTATAAATATATAATATAAAATATAAAATATATAATATATTGATTGAAATACTATATATATTCTAGTTAAATACATTGATACTTAGTGTGTTTATTGTTAAATTTATAAGAATGGAAGATCACAGGAGTTCAATCATTCTCTGTGAGATTCTGAATCCTAATGAAATCCTAACTGAATAGCTGAATATTATCGTGCTCAGCTTGATGGGCTAAATGTGGCGGTATTTTTGTTTCAAAAAATGTCCAAGCCCGATTAACCGAAAAACATGGCAATGCAAGACCTCATAGTACCAAGAAAGAAATCAAAAAGTTAGGTGCTTCCTCACCCACCTGTATTCTCCTAACGAACCGTCAGATTGCCATCTTTTCAGATCTATGAAACGTTTTCTTCGTGGAAAAAGAAATCTCCCACTACGTTTGAAGAATATTTCACTTCAAACTCATTTTGCAAAAAGGGAACAGAAAGCTTGTCAGAGAGAGACAAAGATAGTCAATAACAGTGGAGATTATATTGTAGATTAAGGCTGTATTAATTCCTAAATGAAATGAAATTTTGTACAGCATCAAAAAATGACCTTACTCTAATACGTACATATGTACGTCGCACACGTTTTTCCATAAACACGGTGGAAATTAGAAGAACGAGTCATTAACTTCTCAGCATCCTCGGCTTGAAATGGATCTGGAATTTATGGCTCGAGGTATAATTTATCTGTTTTCGTAATCCACAATGGACGTGCCATTCAGAAACCATTCACACGAAATATCTTTGATTAAATCAAACATAAATAAGATAGATACGCCGTGGATTCTGACAATGAGCCTTTTCTGAGAACTACTTCGTCTCGCAGACGACGCACGAGGAACATTATCAAGAGAAATATAAAGTGGTGCGTGCCCGAAATAATTTGGCAGGAACGAAACAACTGACTTCTGTCGAGAGATGTCATAATTTTATTCTCTTCTCGCCTTCACTGCATAAATGTAGCGCGTTGCGGCGCGCGGCGTATATATATTTGAAGAAGCCAAATTAAATATAATATGTCATGCCAGATGTGTAGAGTTGTTTTGTCGCATCATTGTTCGACATCATAGGATTACGAGGAACGATTCCCAGGGGAATAACGAAATATATGCACGACGCGCGTGCAGATATTTCAGTTTGTTCGTTTGTCACGAGAATCGTTGGATTCGATGCCGTGAAGCGTTCTGACAAAGTGACCGACTCTTGTCGAGAGTCTGAGCCTCCTCCAATCATCGTGCTGTCATAACCGAGTATCGAAAGTATCCGAACAGAGTTACGAAACGGAATGCATCAATCACGATCCGATGAACCGATCCTAAAGAAACGTCGAACAGGATATAACGCAGTTTCTTCGTTCGTTTGTAATTTTTCGAAGTTTATTTGTATCTTTTTTCTTCACTTGTTTGTTTTTTTTTTCTTTTTGTAATTTTTCAAAGCTGTCAGGTGAAAGGGGAGCCATCGATCTCTACTACTTCGTAAGAAGATGGAAAATTAAATTAATTGAATGTGTATATTGAAAAAAATTGTCTAGAGCTTCGTCTAAGAGTCCATGAACGATCGACGCGCAAATGTTTCGTTCATTCGGCGGAGAAACGAGAATAGAAAAAGCAACGGTTCTCTAACTGAGAAGCGAAGCTCGTGCTCATGTATAAACGCGGAGAAGAAATTTATGTATTTCTTTTTATATTTTTTCCGGCCGATCGGGAAGAACCGAGTTTTCGTTGAGCGTCGATCGTGCAAAGAGAAAATAGACAGGCAGGTGTAACGCCGGGTCTTGAAAAACTGCGAGTTGAAAGATGCTGTCGGCCAGACGGGAAATAAATTTGGCAAGATGTATCGTTGGCTCTGACAAGCGTCTCAATGTCTCTAAGCCGAAAATTTACTTCACTTTTTGTGATCTCTCCGACCGAACCCACGTTCCGACACGCTAATTGGATCTCTGCTAATTATAATTTTACGGATGATTAATCCGCAGTAATCAGAAATCGTGCGCCTGTTGCAAATTCGGTTCAACGCGTTAGTTTAATATATTTTAGTAAGTAAGAGTATTGATCTGGAGAAAAAAAAATGAATAAAAGCAGAGCGTGTCTGACACGCGGCGTCTGTTTCTACTGACGAATGATTGCTGGCTCCATCTGAATTTTTATTAAAGCTAATAATCATATCATCTGTGGGAAACCTGTCTATAATTTTCTTTCAGTTATAAGCGAGAAACATCGTTTCGTTGTCAACGTAAAGGCCTGTCAAGTAATATTCCGCGTCAATATTACGACCAGTACACTTGGATAGTTTGTCATACTCGAAATTGATGGGCAAATAAAATTTGGTGAAAACGTTTGGCGAATACGACCCTATTGCAAACGACGTTAATAATAAAAATGTTCAACAATATCGAGATCCTTGACAAACTCAGCTACGACTGTCTCGTCGCGTTTCATTTCTATTCAACATTACGGTGAAATGAAATTACTGTTAACGAGCACTAAAAGCTATCTTAAAACCTATGGATTTGTGTTTATCATAACGCGGACGTAGGCGCGAATTTACGACTCGCAAACTGCGAAAACCGATCTTTACGATCGGCGCTGCACGCCGTGAATTATTATACACAGTCACGTCGCTCGAAGTCGATATTCGGCGTTCTAATTCCCTAAACGAATTGCCCCTCGGAGCTTCTCGATTGAAAATTTTTACAACCTTCTCGTTCCTTAAAAGTACTGTTGGAAAATTTGTTGAAACATCCCTCTGTGCTTTTAGAGCCCGCGCCGAGTGAAAATAATAATTTTATTAATAAAGCCACTACGCCGGGAGATCGGGTGCAGGTATAGCACAGACAGCGAAGACAGGGCCGTAGAAAATTCCATCAAGCCGGGGAATTACCGGCATTTGGCCTAGTTTTTGCGAAACACGTACGCTTTTCCCCTTTCATGGCGCACTAATGAACGTGGTCTTTTTTTTTTTTTCTTTCTTTGCCCCCGACACGAGAGAATCGAAAAAATTCGATCTTTAAAACGAATTAACCCTATCTCGATATCACGAAATTAGAATCTGCGTTTGGGTCGTTAATTTCGTGAAAAATTACGGCTTCGCCGGTGTAATATAGTTGGAAGCACACTCGCGAATAAAATTGACCGAGGTTTGTAGATCGGTAGATTTTCAAACGAAGATTTATCGACTAATTGCAAGACTCGAAACTTTTGTTCTACAGTTTGAGACTAAGGTAACAGCATTATTATTTATTTAGGAAACAGATAAAGTAGAACGCATTAATATCTCTCCTATCCTTGCCTTCATTATGTACGTACTTTGCCCCAGTTCAGCGACGGTTCTAATAATACACACCCTCGGCAAGCACCGCTACCTTACTTTCAAGTTGTTCATAAAATTTTTAGTTATTTTCCGAGACGAACTGAGTGACACAAAGTTTTGTGACCCCCTGCGATACGTTCTGCCATCGTGTCACAGGTCTCGATAGCTGAACTCGTTTGCAAAGAAGGACAATCGTTTTAACAACGACTAAAGCCAACGTCCACAGTTTCGTAGTTTTATGTTCTTAATATTTCACGGCCCGATATCATCCTATCAACGCGATTAACCGTTTCACGTTTCCATCGTCAGAGAAGATTGAATCTTCTGGACGAACTACGGATGAAACTCTCTATTTATCCGAATCCAGCGAGCTGATCCCCAATAGAAATTCATTATCTTTGATTCCTTTTTCCTTTTTTTTTTTTGTTCGTGTAACACGAGTTCATACTTTTAGATTCATTCGCATTCGCTTTGATAGAGATTCAGTCTGAACTGAAAATTTCGTACGTCGAACGAAGAGATCAATAAGATCCTCGTAAAGAAAAAAAAAAGACGAACAAAGAAGGAGCGACATTCTCGGTCCGGACTCTGTGCGAGATTCACGCCAGCGTGAACGTGGCTGGATCGTTTCGACTGAAAGTGTTAACGACGGATAAAAGTCGAGCGTTCGGCATTATCGACGCCCCTCGTCGTTTTTCATTGCTTGACGATGACGTCAATGGACTCGCCATTGTTTTATTCGTTTGTTCGAAGCGCGCGTCGCACACGACAGTGCACGCTTGGTTTATTTAACCGCAGCTGCAACTCCATGCGCGCGCCACGCATGGAGTTATAAACGCTGACAAAACGAGCCGCGCGCCAATCTGTCAGGTCCGGATGGACCGTGGGACACCCACAGCGGCTATTTTCGAATATTACCGCCTTTTTTCCTCTCGCTGCGCCGCTCTTTTCCCCAACGCGTTTATTCGCCTTTTGATGAACCGGGCCGAGATATACTCGAGCGTTCGCGAACGATCATACTCGGCCCATTGACGCACAACTTCTTAACGCTTAGGAAGTTATCAAAGTGGTCAAAATGATGAATTCATAATTTTTCGTATACTCGTAACTTTGTGTACTGTCGGAGGTGTTTGAATGATTTTTTAATAGAAGTCTTTTATTATATGATAAGTTTATTATGTATCTACATATGGAAAATATATAATAATATATTATAAATTTTATATATTTATTTTATTATATTATATTGTAATTATACATTTATATTATAAATTCTTTCGCGTTCTTTGCTATGAACTTCGCTATTAATTTTACACTTTAACTGCCGGTGGTTTCAGTGTTCAGGTTGTGATTAAAACGACAAATTCCCAATTTTTTTTTCTTTTCTTTTGGTACAATTATGAAATAAATGTCCACAAACGTTCGAAAAAGGTTGATTCTTTCGTGACTTGTCTCGCAAACCGTCGAAACGAACAACGTTGTTTCTAGAGGAGCCTGAATTTTCATCCATCGAGCTTCGTTCTCGAAGCCTCTACTACCCACGGATGTGCAAACCACAGATTATACATAGGCGTGCTGTATGTAAATTCGTTCTTTATCGACGCGCAAGTGTCGCAGAAATAAGCGGAGCCAGAAGAAACCGGTGCCTTGGACAATGAGAACGGCAAAATTTGCACAACAATGAGTCTAAGAACCGAGACAAGAAATATTTGGCCCGCATTCACGGAGTGTCTGTCGTCGCGATTTATGAAATCTCACGACTTTCATCTTACTTGTTCGTCAAATTGTCAGGAACGAACAATTCCAGACCGATCCTATTTATGGATTCCGCGAGAGCGCAGAATAGGTCACATCTTCCACTTCAAAGGAAAAGGAAGAAAAAGAAAAAAAAATGGAAGACTAATAAAAGGGAGCGTGAGGAGCAGACAGTGAAAATGATAAAACCGCCGTGAGACAACAACGTTTCAAACTTAATGTTCATCGATTTATAGTCGCACAGGCGCTCCCCTGTCCCCTTCTCACCCCCTTTTTGTCTCACCCTCCGCGCGGATGATTGATCGTCGCGGATAGAGGCACGTTTACGTCGCCTTATCGTCGAATATACATATATATCGTACCTATAACCGCGGCGCGCGAAAGCGTTTCAGCGTTCCTAAATTCCCCGTCCGAGTGCTATTCTCGCTCGGAACGGAGTTGAAGACAAGCGGAAATACACGAACGTCGGCTTAGAATAGAATCAGAGCCAAAAATCTCGGACGCTCTTGGTGTTTGCTCGGCGCGGGCGTATTCGTATCAACGACTGAGTGATGACCAACTGACAGGAACGTCATTGTTAAGCTCGCTAAATGCACCGTCACTATCGACGGATCTAGTCGTCGCGTCGATTTATTATTGGCCTGTACGCCTCGACTTCGATCCACTTCGGGCGGAAAAGTCAACACTGACCAGACATCGGCCGTTCGTGCTCGCAACGCAGTTTTCGAATTCATCGGCCAACAGAGGGTCGAGTTGTTTAACCATTTGGTAGAAACAAACGGTGCCGGAAGCTTTAGCAAAACTTCGAGTCTTACAAAATAGAAGGAACACAGTTGAAGAAACGTTCTTTTCTTTCTCTTTTTCATCGAAACTTTGCTATAATGGTAATAAAAATTGAAAAGTTCGTTTGTGTCTCGCTGGTGTGCAAGCAACGAAGCGAGAATTTTCCGAAATAACTTTTCGCAACTGGTATACGTTCCCCGCCGTTGTGACACTGTTTTGGTCAACTTTATACGTTCCGCAGGCGAGAAATAAATACGCGCGAGCTAACTGCTGAGTGCGATTGTTGACGAGATGTAAAATTAGCAAAAAGAATAATGATCTCGCGGCGAGGAGTACCTCCGTGGGGGGGGGGGGGCGAGGGTGAACCTTTCGGAACTTTCCGCGTCATAATTGCAAACCAAAGTTTCGTAATTATCCCCGGGAGTGCTCCGTCAATATTTAACCTTTTCCAGAATGCAAAGATTCTGCCCGACAATTGCGCGCGTGGGTGTTCAAAAATTGGAAATCTCAGCGAGTGAAGTTTACGAAAATACTTTAATTACTGTTTCTTAGATCTCTTTCGGAAGCTTGAACGATCGTTCAACGAACCGATGACGACGAAATTTCTCCCGATCAATTTTACAGATGGACAAGAGGGGTAGCAGACCGAGCGTTCGAAATAGAATACATCTGAAACGAATCGATCAATTGCGCGTGACAGGTATCACTCGGCGCGTCTGACAAATCGATCCGCGTAATTCCCTGGTAAATTGAGAAGACGGGATAACGTTAATAGGCGATTGACACCGAGCAGACACGTGGGATCGGTGCGGATCGCGTGCATGTGCTCTCAGCCTAACTCGAGGCGGCGACGAGCCTCGAACTCGGGACGATCGGCTAGCCGGTATTCGCCAGAAATAGGTCCCTGCTGGTAGTTGTATTTTTAAATAATTTCTCGACGACCTACGACAATTGCGTGGCACGCGGCGAGTTTTCGCGCGGGGCTTCGATTCGATTACTCGTCGCTTGGTTGCACGACTCTCGCCACTCGTTGCCTTTATTTAACCTCACACGCTGGAATGACGTTGAGAATTTTTTCGTCCGAAAATTGCAACACTTTCACAGTTTTGAAGTATATTTAACACTAGAACTACCAACGAAAGAGTAAGTATAATATTTACAGCAAAGAAATTCAAGCGCAAGGTAGAAAAAGTTAATAATCCAATATGAAGGATGCAAGCTTCTGTTGATATATTTTATTAAAAGTCACTCGACTCACTATAAAATACACTGCTGTAAATATGTGAAATTTCCATAGAAAATTATAAATTATAAGTCATTTTGACCGCTTTGGCAGTTCTAGTGTTAAATAGGCGAAACACAAATAATAAATTTATTACTTCTTAATCATTTTTATCCAGTGATACCATACCGACGAGTTCAGAAAGAAAGCGACAGATTTATTGTACACGGTTCGGTCACTCGTTATGGTCCGCAAATGCCGTTGCCAGCGCAAGGTGTTGAATTAATTTCACCGCACGATGGATTTTGAAAATGTTTACGACTCTGCAACTTCAAAGTTCCTCCCTCGTGCTTGAAAAGTATCGAACTCTCGTATTTTTTCTGATCCCGAACTTCGTTGGGAAATAAAAATGGCACGCGAGAGCTTTCAAAATTTCCTTCGCAACTTTCGGTCGTTCGATACGCGAACGTACTCGATCCTAAATGTTTCTTCTTCCAACCTGCGCATTGTTGCAGTCGTACATTACTTATGAAGAAGGAGAAAGGTAAATGGGAACGAAAAACCTGAAGACGGCTCTCTTGTTCGTCAGTTCTTGAGCACGTGAGCTCGAGTTCACGTTTCTCTTGTGATTTCTCAATTTGCGTTTTCATCGACTGGGATCATCGCGTCGGATTAATTCGCCATCCCGGTAACATTGACCAGACTTCCTCTCTTTTCGTTTCAAACGCTGATACATGCAGTCCGTCTGTTTTGGTTGGACGGTATAAATACAATGGCCAAAAAGCCGGGGAGCTCTCCTCGAATAAACACAGACGTTTCCCGACTTGGGTTGGCCAGCGCCGGCATACATAAACGTATATACGTGAGAAAATTCAGAGTGGCCCGCGCTTTGAGACAAGAGCGCGAGTACTCGCAACGATCAGGTTAAAGATCAGGTGAAAAGGGGATCCTCTCTTTAGTCAAATACGTTTAGGCTACGCGACAAAGTTTCCTTAGAGATAAGAGCATGCCGTGGGATCATCTTAATAGCAGTTTGCTAATTGTCGCGAAACGACGAGCCAATTTGAGATAATGACCTTATAGTTTTCATCCCTCGGCGGAAAATGACATTCGAGATCGTGTATAAATGAGTGAAGTTAACGAATAATAATGCGTTATATGAATATGAATGGATCCCCGTGGGGGTCGAAAGGACAAAGCTGATCGAGGGAACGGAAATTTCTGTTCACGCAAAAGATACTGCCAGGCCTTTAACGACGCCCTTTCAATACGATCTTTCGCTGCTTTGTCGCTCGAATCTCTGTCTTTTGTCATTCAATTTTGTTACGTAATGCGCTCACGATGTAGAAGTATTTCTTACGTAGAAAACGAGACAAAATTTATAAATATTAATCGATATATAACGTTTCTTCTCTCCCTCATTTTTCTTTCGATAAAATTCACAAAATTAACAACATACACCTACGATAGAGATGCAAACGGATCAGAAGTGAAATGCCATTTGCAAAAAGAGACATTATATGTTGACACGTTTAACGCTAGAAATATCAAAATGGTGAAAACGGCCCATTTGTAATTTTTGTCGAATATTTTACAGACATAGAACAGTATATTTTTAGAGATTTAAATGATTTTTCGTAGAATGTACAAATAAACGCTTGTGTACTTCATTGTATTATAAAGTTTTTTATTACTTTTCTTCTTTTTACTTTAACATCTGCGATGGAAATTTTTCTTACAATTAAATAGTTTCAATTGTAGCCGGTGATTCTAGTTTCTCCGTCGCGGCTAATAAGTCAACGAACAACAACAGAATTGCAAATTCGATTGTGACGATTATTTTAAGAAATTATTTTCGAGGATGTCGCGGGAACATTTCTGTTTGTAATTTATAATAACCGTGTATAAATAATTTACAACGTGCGTAAAGATCAAACGTGTAAAACGCGTGAAATGTTCGCACATAAACTCCAAAGCGTTCAAAGGAATACGCCCGTCTGCCAAAATTCGTTAGGGACTGACAAAACGCTTCTAAACAAATGATTTACAAAGACAGCGATATTCGCCGTTCGACAACATTTAGCGTTGGAAATCACGCCGGAAAGTTTGCTTCCCAATAAAGCTTGTCGCCGAATGCTGCAGGCGCAGATACAATAATTGATCTTGTTAGATCGAGGTCAATTTTCACGGAACTCTGAACGTGCTGATAAATCGGAATAATCTCGAATAAATTGAGATTCTTTTTTTTTTTTTTTTTGACGGGCAGACAAAATTAAGATTATTTACTTGAACCGTATGAAAGTTTGAAGGTTTGTCTTTGTCTATCTTTCGTCGACCGTTTGCTCAAAATATATTCCGGAATATTCCGGATAATGGAACGAAGAAGCAACTCGTGGAAGAGTCCTCTGGACTTGTCCACGCTCTCAACCGCGCAACCGGTGCATAATGCAACAGCCATTTTCGCATAGATGCGTGATAACAAATTCATCGTGAATACGAAGTAATTCGAACGAAAGAAATTCGCGGGTCTTTGCCACACGTGTCAGAAAAAGAAATTATAATATGACAACGTTTGATACCTAACCGTTTGATTCCTTCCAACACGATCAACACAGGAAACCAATTTCGAATAATGTAATCATCCCTCGCGCTAATTGCCATCAGCCTTTAACTGTTGATTGCCAAGCTACGTTTATTATATTTGCACGCCTCTGACTGCGAGCAATTCCTGCATTTCCTCGATAATCGACCGATCGACGAAGACGACGTACTGCAAGATTTCGTCGCACCGAGACAGAATTTAATTAGGTTGGCGCGTGGGATGAAAAATTCAGAGAGCATTACATAAAGCCCTGTCGCCAAGGAAAGCCATTGATGCTGTCGGTATTTCACGTTTCACAATAGCGTTTCATCGTGTTCCAGAAATTCGCGCGAGTGTCCCGGCTCGGCGAGACGAACAAAAGCGTGCCAATGCCGTTTCACGGTGATTATTATCGATTTCAACCACTGTGTGGAGAATTTATTATTGTATCACGCATACATCTGATAATCGCATTTTATTTTTTAGCGAATTCGCGTGCTTCGTACGTACAGTAAACACAATGATAGAAACATGATACTTGGCTACTGCAATACAGGGTGTTTCGTAACTTGTGGGACCCACTTTGGGAGCTGATTGTACGCCTAAAAATAATGAAAAAAGTCATATAAATATATGTCCTATCTGTCTTCATTTACGAGATATAATGAATTTTCTGTTTTACTTTTACAAAAGATGCTCGAAATGACCACCTTGCATTTGAAGACAAGCCTGCAACGCGTCTTGCCATTCATCTGGTTACTCTATCATTCCTGGTGTTTCTCGAATTTGTCGGAAGCCTTGCTCTATTCTATTCCGTAGTATTTCAGCATGTTCAATCGATGTTGTGTATACGATAGATTTTAAATGTCCCCACAAATGAAAATCTAATGGATTCAAATCCGGAGAACGAGCAGGCCATGCAACAGGACCTCCACGACCAATCCATTTATTTGCAAAGTGTTGATTTAAAAATTGCCTAGCCACTCGGCT
>NW_025110672.1:79308-108423 GCF_011392965.1 Frieseomelitta varia
TTTCTTCATCCCAATTATGATTATTATGAAAATTGAATATACCATCCCTGGTAAAACTAGCTTACTAGAGTTTGCTCTGTTTATAAAATTCATTATATCTCATAAGACAGATAGGACATATATTTATATGACTTTTTTTCATTAATTTTAGGCGTACAATCAGCTCCCGAAGTGGGAAACACCCTATGTATCGTGGCACAAGTTATACAATTATAAATTGGCGTGATTTTTATACTCTGTGCACGTTGCAATAATTCTTTCGTTTCTAAAGAACGAGAGACTGAATCTGAAAGTGAGACGTGAGCGCGGCTCTCGAAAGTTTGAAATCTACAATCTCGAAATTTCAGCTTTTCTCTGAAGCGAGGTCTGAGTCCGGGGTTCGCGAAATGCACGCGAGAAGTCTAGCCAGAGGGTGGGAACGAGACGGGTCCCTCGAGTATTGAGCCCGCAGTCGCGTTAGGGTGAAAATTCCAGACCCACCCCGCGTGGGTCAATTTACAAGTAACGAAAGTCGCTCGCGACACGCGATCAGAAGTTGTTTGTCACGTGATCACAGAAACGAGAAGCCTCTCGCAGAGAAGTCGCCCACTCTTCAAACGATCGAAACTCGAAATATCATGGAGCACAGAGGCTGCTCGAGTATCGCGTCGAGTAAGACGCTCGTGTTACGCACCGCACAGATCGTCTTCGATCGAATAAAACGGCGAAGGTGAGGAATGACAAACGGGACACGTGAAATCTCGACGCAGCTGCATTCTTGCGATCTGCACGAGGTGGAAGTTGACGTCAAAAATAAAGTCAAAGCAACCGCGAGTCGTCGTCGTCAGCGTGAAAACAGCAGAGATCACGAGGGTATCTTTCGAAGATTCGCGCGGCGTAGAAAAAAAAAAAAAAAAAAAAGAAAAAAAGAAGAAAGGGAAGAACAAATATATTTCATCTAACAGGAGGCAATAACTTTCGTTCCAGAACGATTGTCATTCGGAGTGGGTCGACTTGTTGGTTCACCAGCAACGAGGAGTCCCTCTCCATCGCACTCTCCTTGTCCAGACTCTCCTCCGTCGGATCGCCGGGACGGCGAGGTGGACGTGGACGTGGAAGAGGAGGAAGTGGACGTGGACGTTGAAGAGGTCGGTGACGAGGACGATCGCGATGCAACGTCGAGTCCACCGCGATCGTCCACCACACCTTCTCCGACCAGCGTGGCGATATCGCCCACCTCGAATCCACCGAAGAAATCCGGCGACACTTTCAGTGTTTCCGCTCTTCTCAGGCCGGATCCACCGTCGGCCCACTTGCAAAACGCGTCCCCTCACCGAGACACGGCGTCGATCGGCGCACATCCACCTCCGCCTGGATCCTCGATGCTCTATCCGCCGCTTCATCTCCAAGGTGGACTGTTACCACCTCATCCTCATCATCCTCTCTCGTACCTGCATCCCCAACTGCTGCCCCATCATTTGTTACCACCGCACTTGCACCCGCTGCTGCGTGGTGTTCATCCAGGTCACCCTGGCCTGCACACGACCCACACCGCGCACGGGCTCCATCATCATCCTCTCGGGGACGTCTACAGCTGCGTCAAGTGCGACAAGATGTTCAGCACGCCTCACGGACTCGAGGTGGGTTTAATCAGATGAGAAAAGCTTCTGAGAGGTAGCAATTTCTTGATGCATCGTTTAATGCCGCCGGGGTGAAACGCGAGTCTCTCTCTTTCTCTCGTTTCAGGAATTAAATTTGCATGATTGTTTTGGAAAGATGGCAGCAGCTATCGCTTGATATTCGAGGTTACTCAAACTTTGCTTCTCACGTGCGAATTTATCGACTTTGAGAGAAAAGGGATGATGCTCTCTTTAAGAAAGTATCGCGTTGATATTTTGAAATAATATACACACGCGCGTATTCATAGCGAAGATTTTTAAAAGTTCCAACGTTTTGACGAAGAACGTGTTTTTCTTTTTTTTTTTTTTTTTTATAGGTGCATGCAAGGAGATCCCACAATGGGAAGAGACCATTTGCCTGCGAACTGTGCAATAAAACGTTCGGCCATGAAATCAGCCTTACGCAACACAGAGCCGTGCATTCCGCGGAGAAGGTGTTCGAGTGCAAGCAGTGCGGCAAAGCGTTCAAGCGCTCCAGCACTTTAAGTACTCATCTTTTAATCCACTCGGACACGAGACCGTATCCCTGTCAGTTCTGTGGGAAGAGATTCCACCAGAAAAGCGACATGAAGAAGCACACCTACATTCATACCGGTGAGTGATAATTACTCTCTCGTTCAAGATTGAAACGAATGCCGTAAATTCTCAAATACACGATGGAGTTGAAATTCTCTCTGTTCGACATTGATTAAGAAAGTTGAATCTTTCGCAACAGTTCGTACAAAATCGGAAACTGAACGCAAATTTCTGAAATTAAAGTTTCATCAATCGATGAATACGGTTCAGCGCAAAAATTTCTATGAAATGTTGAAAATATTCACGGTTGAATTCAACGAGCGAAATCGTGCTCGTTCACTTTTAATGTCTGCAGTCGCGTGCGCGAGGAATTCCTCGTTTCGGTCGATCGCAATGGGGATGCCAGGGATCAATTAACAGAGCAACTTCGTACGATAAATAATGCAGTTAACCGTCTGGACGGAGTCTTGTCGTAAGCAAGAGGATCGAGGCACATGTGGCCAGTGCAGTTTTAGGGGTGGCGAGCCCCTCATTGCGAGCTTCACTCGGTAATAATCGTAATGCCTTTCGGGGTGCCCATCATTCTATCTTTCTCTTTGCTCTCACGATCTGGCCTGACACACTAGACCCCCAATCTTCGAATGAAATTTTTCTCTGACAAAAGTCCTCGCGTGGGAAACGCGAGCAGATATACCCTTCTATCCTCCAGAAACAACGTCCACCTCGTATTTTTAAAGAAATTCTTAATTTTTCAACGAACCTTCTCACATTTCTATTTATCGAATGTAAAATGTGCAAAATTTCATCTATTCCTTTGATCCGCGTTTCTCGAATATTTTATATAAAATGCAAAAAGAAACTCCTTTCGATCACATTGCCAATTGATCGTTTTTTACAAAGTTTCTTTTTTTTTACAAAGCTCTCTTATTACATATTTCTCGTTTAGTCTATCTCCTGATTCTTAGAAAATAAAAAGTTTCAAAGACTTCGTCAAACAGGGTCACTCAAGACCAATCGAGAATTTTTACATGCGGTGATCTTTTAACGTCGTGTCGGGGAAAACGTTTACCCTGTTCCCTTTCCGTGTTTGCCATCGACAGGTCGCGTCCCTGTCGAAAGTTGAAGACCAACTCATGCAAGGGAGCATCTCTTGGGTGATCGTAGGTGAGTGGTCGATGGTGTTGGGACACTTGGCACTTAGGTGTCTCACGGCTGATGGAGCGATGCTCCTTCAGGAGAGCGGTGGAAGCGAGTTGGAGGAACAGGCGAAGGAGCGTTCCAAGTCGGAGGAGGGGGGCCTGGGTTTTGTATCGTCTCCATGGCAACTCTCTCGATGTCTTATCAAATTATCACCTTGTCCTCCCCCATGCTCCTCCTTCTCCGCCTCCTTGTCGTTCTGACTGTCGTTCGCCTCCCTCTCATTCACCCTCGTTTCGGCGAAACAGCCGAAGAAGCACTCGTCGAAAAGAGGATACAAAGCGATGGTCACTTCCTGCAGGTTTCTAACAACCTATGGGACCCGTTGTCTACGCGCTGGTCACCTTCACGCACTACATCCTCGAGGGTCGCCACGGAACATTTAATTCATTATTCAGGGGGATGAAAAATTCAAGAGAGGCCGAAAGAGAGTCCGCCGGCTCGACGCAATTTTCTTTTGTCGTCCACCATTTCCCCCTTTTCTCTGTCTTGCTCTCTCGAGGAATATAAAATTGTTTCATAATTATCGTATAATTCCTTCGATTCTTTCCTAGTAGTAGATTTTCCCTGCAAATAATGTTGAACTCTTTGTGCTTTGATTTCTGTTATATCTGTTTGACGTATAACGAGTCACATAGCAGGACTGTCGATGAAACTTTACAAACAAACGTAGCTAGGACTCTCTCGCTCTTCAACACATCTAAAATCATTTCCTTCTTTCCTCTTAGTCCGGTTAAAATCTTAAAGCCTCCTCCCGGGTACACCACCACTGTGTTCAATCCGTAAAACGAAATCCCTCACCGACATGACCTCGAGGTGGCGTGCGTGCGTGCGTGGTGGCGTGCGTACGTGCGTACGTGCGTCAAGCAGTAAACCGAGGGTGTTCCGGGACTCTGCTGCTAATGATAATCAGTCCTCTCTTTCCAGTAGCCCCTTTCGTCCCCCTCTTGTATTCCTCGTTGGTCGTGAGCACGCGGGCCATGTGCAATAAGGGTGCGGCACCGTCGGATTCCCAGGGGACCGGCATGGCGTAACGTAAAATCATTATTAGGTAGGTAGGTAGGTAGGTGGTTGCTGGTGCACACGAGGGGTGGCAAGAGAAACGCGGTAACTCGGTGGAGGCGCGTACGAGGCGAGCGAGGCGAGGCGGGAGGCTGAAGCGGCGCTTACGGGGTTGGCAAGTGCGGGAATAAGAGCTCTGCAAATATTGTTCGTGCGCGAGCCAGCAGCCGGAATAGCTAGGCGAGGGGTCGAGCACGAGCGTTACTTCGCGTTAACCTTCGCTGTTGGCTGTGCCTTTTCGGCTGCGTTCTGGCCTACCAGTCAGTCGAGTGCCCACGGTCCTCGGGGGTGGCAAAAGGGGTTGACGAGCCGAACAGTGCTCGGTGACAGACCGACAAGTGGTCACACACCAACCGCTTTCGATGAGAAAACATTCAACTTATCTATTTCTGATGAGCCTTTCGTGGCCGTGTGGCGTTCGGGAAAATATTGCTCTTCGAAGTTCGCGCCAAAGTGTGCGCTCGCGTGGCGTTGACGATTTGAACAAAAAAAAAAAAGAAAACTGAGACGCCCGCTGACGGAGCCTAACATTTGATATTTGGCAGCCGACGGTATCGTTCTGTTCAGTTTGTTTTCTCTGGGTGTAATTTGGGTGGATATTTTGTAGTGACAGTATGAGACGTTGCTTAAATTAATAATTGGTAAAAATAAGCAGAACGCGCTGTTTTTTCCTCCTAGAATTCATTTTATTTAAAAAGTATAGATGTTTCGTAATTAATTGCACATTTCATTAAAAATTGAAATAATATCGGTGTCTTTGCTTAAAGTAGAACTCCATTTATTTGACTTAAATTGTAATCAGTATCCAATTATAACACACAAATGTAACGAACCGTTGTATAAATCATTTCTTTGAACGTAAACTCGTATTGTAAGAACGAAAAGTCATTGTTTATGGGGAGAATCAGAGGGTATCGGGTTTTCTATTGCAATGTAATGCAATAGAAAATTTAACAAATTGCTCGAGAAGATTCGATTCGCTCGTCAGCGATCACATGGGTACAAAGTTCACGTACCAAGCGATGCTCGGTGATTACACGAAAATGTTATTATCGATCAAAACGCGCGTCTTTCTAGCATCGGGACAATAAAGTTTTAGGGGTGCATGCGCGCTTAAACACACATGCTTGCCACTACGATCGAACTAGCAACAGTGAATGTTTTCACAATAAACAGAACCTGTCCACCGACGGTGCGAAGTCGATATAGGGATGAAGATCGGGCCTAGGGTTGCCACACACCGTCTGTACATCTTTTCGATCTCATCACGTAGACCCAGCCTGTATAGGCTCGGTGTTTATGCTCGCTGAGATGCCGTGCACTCCAGTTGCAAAGAGACGGCCCTCGTTTTTCGAGGTTCAATCACGCTCGTCGTAAATCGTCGTCGATCCCCTCGTTCGCGATTTCCTCGGACGTTCGTACGGACGTTTCATCTCGATCGATACGAGGGAGTGGATTTCGATCAGACTGACATTCGATGCAACACGCCGCGAATAGAAGGCGAATATTTCCTCGAGCAAACGATGGGAATTAAGATTCAGTTCTGTTCTGTTGGTATTAGACGTACGATTAATAGAAATAGAGATAGAAAATGTTATTGTCGCAACAGCAAAGTATCTTCCCAAAAATAAAAAAAAAGAAAACAATATTCCCCAACATACTTTGTCCAAGGGGCATTCTTTCGAAATAAATTGGAGACGATGATAATTCCTGGTCAACGGAGATAAAGGACCACGATTCACGAGCGTACGCGGAGAGTTTTCGAGTTTGTGGTCGGAGGGACGGGGCCGGTAACTAAACGGGACAACTCTATAAACATGAAAGAGATACGGACGCGTTCCGCCGTCGTATTATGAATTTAGCGGTGGCTCTAATGTAGGGATACCTGGCCGAACGTCTCCCTCAAACTCACCTCGAGGGTGCGGTTATCGTATACCCGGCGAGATACAAGGCGTGCAACCTACCTACAGCCACCTTTGTGGCCGCCGTACGCCATACACTGCCTCTGCGCGACTCTATCTTCGTCCGTCCCACGCGATTCCTCCCTCTCCTTTCTATGTAGACGAGACAGGGCTATTAGAGGTTTCCGGCTGACTTGGCGCCCCAACAGGATCGGGGGCGCCGCAACATCCCTCTAAGCTGTTTAAACTTCGCGACATGCTCCGGGAGGACCGATGCTCTGGCCCCGCGCCTTTCGCTCCACCTTCCTCGTCTTTCGCCCCCGTTTTCGTCTTTACGGCTCGTTAGCGACCGCCGCCTATCCTCAACCACCCCCACCCCACCCCCCTCTCCCACCGAAATAATAGTTCACGTGCGACACGGCGGCCCTTGCATTTTTGAACTGGACTCTCCTCGAACGATCGAGTGTTGCAACTCGCGACGTTGGATGTAATTAAATTTTAGTGGAAACTCGTACGTATTTATCAGTTAAATTTATAAAAAATACCTACGATTCATTTATTTATTAATCGTCATGATTCAATATATATTTAAAACGAATAGAAAGTAGACGGAAGGTACATTTTCCAAATTTTTCCCGCGAATGAGTAAAAATTCGCCAATTGAGGGATCAATTTGGGAACAAAGTCTACTTTTATATATAAAAAGATTCTGCGGGATATTTAGTCGAGGAGAAAGAGAATTCGCGCAACGATTGATGGTCGAATGTTAGGAAAATTGACGCGCAGGACGGGAGATCTGTCAGCAACGATGGCTTGCCAGATCGCAGGAGTGAAAACCACCGTGGCAAGGGGTGTAAATAAATGGGAAGCCTGTTCGTTAGACTACGTGGCGTTACATTTAATGTCACGCCGGTGAGGCGGCATAAGCAACCGATACCGCATTAAACATGCAAATTCGCACGGTATAACGTTCCACGGATCCAAGGCATCATCCATGTAGCGGCGAGTGGCGCATAGTGTTCATAGTGAACCGGCATGATTAAATTTCCAGGGATATCGACATGCCAGAAGCACGTCATCCCCTTCCACCTGGCCCGCCATATCTCGCCACTCTGTATCCTCCTTTTTCGCTTCTCCACCTATCCGCGTAACCGGTAGCTCGAAACCCAGGCCAGCCTCGGCCTCTGGGCTCGAAATTAACTGCGCGCAGAATGCCAGCGTTTGCATCCACGTGTTCATACGTATCCTGATTAACGAGAGTCGAAATCCTTTCGTATCACTTTGACTTTTTTCGTCTCGTCCCTCGTTCCAACGAGATTCCCCGAGTTGAGACCTACTTGCACGACGAAAATTCACGAAAATTCTCGGCAGTAATAAATCAAAAGATACATTTAGAGAAAGACCCTACTCTTCTGAACGCGATCGTATTTATTTATATACCCTGTGTAAGATTCTATTTCCTCGAGAACGATTCGAGCCATACGCCAGTAATTCACCCGTGGCCGATAAGGGATTTGGCGGAGCAATCTCAATAGGCGGATAAGAGAAAGTCGTCTGTGAGTCACAATTGTCAATTAAGGTGCGCGTACACGGAAAGCGGGCCGACGTCAGGGCGTTCGCGCGCAGATCGGATTTGTCACGATTCCTAATGTTGATCGACGCTGTAATAATTTAATAGCCATACATCCGCCGTGATCGTCCGGGAGAGGAGGATTATTATCGCGGATCCCTGCGGTATACCGAAAGCACTAAGGAGCTAACAGACTTAGCTCCGGGTATCGTGTTTCCTCCTTGCCTCACCTCGCAACCTAGCTTTCGCCCTCTTCTTGAATTATCGCGACCAAGTACTGGCAATCGGAAGCGCATCCGCGTTACAATGTGTGCCGAGTAATAAATAGACACGGGTAATATTCAAATTAATTTTACTCGAGTTGAGAGACGAAGCTTGTAGCCATCAAATTCGGTAATTCGATATTCGTTCTATCCAGTGAAATTAATACACTGTTTCTTCTTCCCGAATTTGATAGCAAAGTTTACTTGGACGTGCGTTCGTGCGCTCTCTGTTAAATTAAATTAAATCGACAATACGATGTGGATTTTGAGTAGACTTTGACTTTGTGATGTGCAGCAACAATTGTTATGTATGAATGGCTGTAAAAGCTACTTGCATATCGTTCTACATAATAATTATTCAAGTGCGTCAATGATGAAGTTTCTAACATTTGCAACTAATAGTAGATACTTCCATGCGGCTAGAGAAATTAAATACTTTGCAGGTGAAATGTTGTATCTTCGTTGCAAATACTTTTTAAAACCATCGTAGAGTGTGAAAGATAGCGAAAGATAATTTATCAAAGAGAAAAGAATTTTTCCAATCCATTTTTCAAAACCTGCAAAATCATTCAAACTTTAAATATTCTTCCAAAGAAGATTGCAACCACTTTTAATTGTCTCCGACTCATCGATCAAAGTGTTACCTTGAGAAAAACTCTTTCCATCGTCGCGAGTTGAAACGCTTCTCGTCGAGTCGACGATATTTTTCATCGCGGAAAACCGACCGATGTTGGCGATTTTTCCGTGTTTACCAGGCATTTCGTCGTCAGGCCGGAATATCAGTACCGTGGAAAACATTTCCAGCTGCAGCCCAACCGCCGCAAATTCCCAGGGCTGTGCTCTTGTCATTGGCGGCCCCGCGTCCACCCACCGACGCGGCCACCCTGTATCCCGGCGTGGAAACCGATGTAGCCTGTCGACTGTTACGCGACGGCATATCAAACCCGAACACACGTATACACCCGTTGCATCCGCGTCGGTGTGGCCGCGTGCGACACGCGTTCGCGTCCTGTTGGCGTTTTAGCCGGCCACTTCATCCGCTCTGCTCTCGAGTTCACTCGTGTACGCGTGAAATAGTAAATACAACCGAGTTGTTGGATTCGACTGACCCATGGGACTGCTGACACTCGTTGACCGAACGCTGCTGCCGGATGAACGACACGACGGAGTTGTCGGAGGATAAGAAATTTCATCAGGCGACGGTGGAGAGGGTGGTTTACTTGGATAGCTGAGGTAATGATAGTTGCGAGGAATTTTTAGTGTAATATGTTGTTTTGCCGATTAAGTGACATTAAATGGTCGAAAGACGTGAAGTCTTGTAGATTTCGAAGACTATTTTCTTGGATAATGATTTTCCATAGATTCTTAAAGTAATTTTCTTTTATCCATTGTCTTTTACGATTGAAAACAGTTTCGATTATAACGTAACTCTGTCGTTTTATTGCTCGAATGTTTCACGAATTCGAGTTTAAACAATTAAGACAAAAATTCGGAGATTGTAACACAGTAATCGAGGTAGGAGTCCGTCCAACATTTTCGAATGTTCTTCGAGAAATTGTTTGATTATTTAGTTTTTCTCGACGGATCCGCTAGCAAGTTTTAGTCAGTCAATGATCAATCGAGACCAGCTCCGCTGTGAGAAACGTCTTTTCCCCGACGAATCTTTCGGAGAATCTACCCCGATGCTCGCTGGAAATCCCATTACCCGATCGAAATAAAACACGGACGGGGATTCCGATTTGAAAGCACCTGGATTCTTTTCCCTTGTTTCGTGTGACAGAAACGAAGCTCTCTCTCTCCCTGGGAAAAAGATTCGCCCGAAGTCGCTGGGTAACGCTTACGCGAAGCTTTGCAGACGCGCAAGAAAATCCATGCCCGGGCCCTCCTCCGCCCCCGATATGAAATATGAGATATGGTACTTTCCTTCGATTTTCTTTCTCTCGTTTCTTGCGAGGATTTCAGTCAGAGGGTAGGGACGCCCCCAGAGGGTCTGAACGTGGTCGATGAAGACGAGAGGAAATCAATGCCTCAGCCAGAGTCCGGTTCACCTTCGTTTCTCTCTCTCTCTCTCTCTATCTATCTATCTATCTTCTCTGGCCACTCCTCTTCGCCACTCGTTCCATTTCTTCTCGAATTTAAACAGAATCCTTGATTCTCTTCTGTATATAATATTTCTCTTTAATATGAAAAAAAAATATTTCAAATTTTCCGATTTTTCTTTATATTGTATTATTGAAGTATCGTATGTAGCCTCGTCTTACAGCAAAGCTATGCGAAATATTTGAGACAAAGTGTGCCTAGAACGTTATTATAGCATTTGATTCTCAACGCTGGTAACCGACATCTTGCGCATCTTGCATAGTTTTATATACAAATATAAAAGGAATAAAGTCCTCGTAACATTCTGTATCATTTCTCGCGATGATTATTCCCGTGTTTAGTGAACAATTTCCAAGGTCTCTTGATCGAATTCTGAAGAACTTTACTCCTTCGTATCCACCCTATCGACAATCGCTTGGAAAACGAAGAAGAAGTATCCCTTTTCCCGTGTGAACGTCCCGTCAAAACAAGACCATTCGACAACGAGACGATGGAGTCGAAGTTGGTCGTCGCCCCGATGGCGAAAGCGATCAAACTATCGTCTTGGTTTTCCGCTCTCGAGAGTTCCTCCGGGCTGAAACGGAGGGTTGGAAGATCACGGGGGATGATGTTTCCAGTGAGCACTGCCGGCTGCCAGGCAGAAGAAGAAGAAGAAGAAGAAGAAGAAGAGGAAGAAGAGAAGGAGAATTAGCGAAGGAGAGAGGACCCTCGCAAGATTTCCGGGAGTTTAATATAGTTTTAGGGGCGTCGGCCGACAGCCCAGGGGTGTAATGGCGTCTTAAACCTCAGGGGCTCTCAGTTTCGACTTTCTCGCGTCTCCCTCTTCCGTTTCCTCCGTTCCTGCGAGATGTTCCTTCTAAAAAATTGAGAGCACAGAATCTCTACTGCTCAGCCAGTTTAAATCTTTCAGCGGATCTGCCGTCTCTCGCTCTCTGCAACCACGAGCCAGTTGCATGAAGAAATGTTCGCGTGCTGTATTGTTTAGTGCTAACGTGGTTTCGCGTCCGTGTATTCGACACACTCATTGCAGACCGGATGTTACGACGAACCACGTATTCGTAGACGTATGTGTGTATGTGTGTGTGTGTGTGTGTGTGTGTGTGCACTAGAAACGACGACCAGAGGAAACATAGAATGCGCTGATGTGCATTCACGTCGTAGACGAAGCTGCGGAGCCGTGGTGGCTGGGTTTCTTACTGGAGATGAAGACGAAAAGGGCAACCTCGGTGCAAAAGCTCCGACGGTTCTTGATTTTTACGAGCACGTAAATTTCCGGAGACGTCCCTACTCCTAGGTTCTCCGTCTTCCTCCTTTCTCCTCGCCTCGTTCCTTTTCTTTCTACCGGGAATTCTTTCGCTCAACGCTCTCTCCGGAGAACTGGAACTCGCCGGAGCGAATATTTGAAAGATTGAACGTTCGTGAGAATTTTTCCAAAGAACAGAATTTCCCTGTCTCGGGTCCGTCCAGTTTTGTGAATTCTCTTCGCGAGCGTTGCGTATGTTTGTACATTTAGTCGACGAATTGAGAGTTCGGTGATTGGGTACTCTTTTATATATTTCAAATATAAGCGTTCGGTTTGCGAGAGATTTTTCCAGAACGATTTATATCGAGCCTCCGGGCAACCTCGGTACGGAAGGCTTTTGATTTTACGGCCGCGTAAATTCCAAACGGTACTTGCAGACTTCGTTTTCCGCTCTCCTCATTTCTCGCCCCCCGGTTCTCCAGTTTCTCGCTTAACGTCGTGAAAATTCTATTCATTCTACCATTTCATCCGGCCGCGCAGAACTCCGTGGAATTTCATCGAGCGCCGGCCCTGGCGAATTCCACCAGCACGCCCTTGACGGCTCACCCTTAACCCTGAATCCTCCCTTGAATCCCGATTTTAAGTGTATCCGAAATCGTTGTGGTTCCTCTCGTTACACAAATTCTCCACGACGTTTTAACGTCTAGAATCTTAACAATTCTTCTTCTCTAAATTTACAATTAGCTTGACTCTTTTTATATATATACATATATTGCACCGCTCTCGTTTGTCAATTTTCGTTTATTTTAAAAAATTGCAACTATTCACCCACTCGTTTTACGAACTCTCCATCACGCCGAGTACTTGAATTCTCCCATCGATTCTCGTTTCAAAGAAACTGAAAAGCAAGCCTTTGGATAATTTCTGAAATTCGGTCGTTAATCGTTTGCCAAAATCTCCGTCGACAGCGAACGTTCAACATCCACCGCGGAAAGAAACGTTAACGTATCGCGAGAACGTGTTGGGTGAAATCAAAACGGCCGGCAGTTTATCCGAAAAGAAATCAAGATAACGATCGGGTATAATCGCAAAGGTGATCGACGGGCCGGTCGTATCGGCGGGGCGAGATTGAAGGCCCGGCTAACGAGTTGTTTATGGATCCACCCACCGCCTCACCGTGATCTCTCTCGAGGCTGTGTGCGCGCACGTTTGCGTGTGTTCATCCTGTATCTAACCGGACAAACGTTGGAGGAGTGGACGTAGCAGCCGAAATAGGGGAGTCCATTAACGAGCCTGTGCTGCCCTCCGCCAGGATAGTTCGCATTGCTCGGATTCTACACCCTCTTCTTCCTTCCCCGGATCCTATTATCCTCTATCTTCGTCGTGGACGAAATTCTCCGACAGGCCTCTCCTTCTTCCTTTCCTTTTCCTTTTTTTTTCCCTTCCTTTTTCACCCCCTTTTTCATCCCCGTCCGATTGAACGTCTCCCTCTTCCCCTCCGCGAGAATCGTTCCTCTTTCTCTTTCTGTCACTCTGCGCCACCCTTTCTCCATTGGACGAGCTCTCTCCCGATCTCTCACCCCTCTCTCGTTTGATCTCTCTTTCTCGTTCTTTCGCGATCCACCGCCGGGGTTATCCCCGGTAGTCATGGCAACACGGGGGTTGGAGCCGCCCCCGGCCGCCAATCAGAACTCGCGGCCACCACGAAGAGAAACGAACAGCCACCCTACGCCGTTTCATCCACCCGCCTGTACACGTTTCTCCCACCAGCCTCGCGCGTAACCCAGACTCAGCTGCGCTCCTCACCGCTCCTCTCTCTCGCGCCGTGTCTGCCGCGATCTCTTCTTCCCTCTGCCTCGCCGCCGGGGAGGCTGAGATTCTCGCTTGGGAGGAAATCTTGACCGGGCGTGCCCCGCATCCCTGATACCACCCCCTCACTATCCACCCCCTCTGAAACACCACCACTATTTCCACAGGAGTGTCTGTCGGCGTTCGTTCCCTCCGCTCGTACCTCGCTTGTACGCGCGCTATCGCCAAGGTGCTCGGCTAAACAGTCAGCCTCTGCTTTCCGAATTAACGGCCCTTCCTGACCGCCACAATGTCCAAGCGAGCGTGAATGGCCCGCGCTGTCGCCGGAGAGATTTCGATCGACTCGTACTACTTGCAGCCAGGTGCTTTACGGCCGCTCGTTTGCCCCCGTGACGGGGCAATTCTTTTGGTCGCTTGGAATGCGAAAATGGGAGACGCGGTCTCGTTGGAATGTTACTATTAGAATACAAATTTTTATGCAAATTCGAATTTTGTCCTTTTTTTTTTTTTCTTTTTGAGAAAATTGGAATTTGTTTCATTCTTGCATCTTCAAGTTCTCCACGATTGCAAGAACATCCGTGGTTTAATTATTAGGTTTGGGAGAAGGGTTGAAGGGATTTTTAAATCGGAATGCAGAGATTTTGTTTGACAATTGCACGTCACACGACTTTGGAAGAAATTTTCGTTGACATAGTCGCTGCTGCTTAATTAATCTTCCATTTGATCGAGTCATTTTCCACTGACATCGTCTTCTGTTGCAGGTGAGAAGCCTCACAAGTGCCAGGTATGTGGCAAAGCGTTCTCCCAGAGCAGTAACCTAATCACGCATTCGAGGAAGCACACGGGCTTCAAACCGTTCGCTTGCGAGCTTTGCGGCCGTGCTTTCCAACGGAAAGTCGACCTGAGAAGGCATCGAGAGACCCAGCACGCAGATCTGAACACGTCTCAACGGCCGTCGATCGGATCGATCCCCGGCCAGAACTCTTTGCCGAACGGGAATCCGCCGATGATGCAGTGAACAACTCCCGAACGATAATCAAAAGAAACGAAACGTGTAAACTCTGTCTCACCTCCTCGCTTCGAGAGGAAGCTAGTTGGTTGGAAAAGATGTTGATAATCGAATTCTCTTTTCGAAATGGTGCAATCGACGTGGATAACAACCTCGAGGATAATCGACGCGACGGATCTCATTTCTCTTCGTCGTCGGAGCAACAAGCAAACTTCTTTCACGCTGTGAAAGAAGCAGTGCAGTACATCGAACTCTTTGTCTATTTATTGTTTGATAATTCGACGAACGACGCGTTCAACTTTTCTTTTTTTTTTTTTATTTCTCTTTCTTTCGAGTGCAATCGAGTGCGAGGCTCTCGTCGAGAGAGAGAGAGAGAGAGAGAGCTCGCCTCCGAGTTCGTCGAGTGGAATGCAACCGTACATTCCGATACCAGTTATTCCAGACCGTGGTTGGAAACGAAGGAAACGCGTGCAAAGTGATATACGCGCACGCGTAATTATTACCAAAGCTGTACATTCCACGTAAATCGCGGCTCGAGCAAGAACCTACTATGGTAGGAAGGGATCCGATCCTTACACACACTCTACTCGATTCGTCAACGTTGTTTACCGAGATTGTTAGGCGTTTTATTTTAGTGGATTCTACTCGAAGGCGAAAGTGTGTCCGGTGGATGGACCATCGAGAGATTCCTTTGTTTCCAGCGTCGCTACACTCCGTGTTGAATCGTTCGTTAAGTATTGATAATCACCACCTATCTTTCTCTTATTACGTAGACGTTTACGCGACGTTTATTTCGACGATTAAACGAGTTTAATTCCGATAATTAATGCCGCTGCTGTTTTTATTGAATTTCACGATGCTCGAAGACGCAAACGAGAACGTGACGTAGAAATACGTTTTATTCGACGATGTAAATTTACCGGAGCTCGTTTCATCGTCGACAGTGGACAACGTGTAAGAAAGTACCGGCAGCGTACTGTATTTTGCATATCTCCAGCACCTATCGTTCAAGGAAAGTGCATCACCCACATCCAAAGTTGCAACTGTGACCAAAAGAATCAACTTGTAAATAGCACATAGATCGTATCTCGCCTAGCGCTAAGCGTATAAATATATACATATATAAATACGAGTATAAATAAACGACGAAAAAAGAGGAGAAAGCCGTAAAAAAAGAAAACGAGTCGAGGCTATAAATATTATAAATAGAGAGACGGGATTGAAAGAAGAGAAGCGATTCGTCGATTAATGTAAATATTATTAATAATAATAATTGATATTGATATTAATAATTATTATTAATAATAATAAATAATATTAATCGAGAAATTTAAAAGAAAAGGGGGGGATGAAACGTCCACCTTTTGAGTCTCGTCCTAACGAGAATAATTGTATTCTTTCTCTCTTCACGCTATTGAAGTTTTTATTGTTGTATCATTCCTATCATTATGTAAGTATTGTAATTAGAGAACTCGCTATTAATATTATTGCCAATTATTATTATTATTATTATTATTAATATTATTATTATTATTAACAATAAATGCTGTTACCATTTGTAACTCTCTCTCAGTGACACGAATCAATCCCCCAATCTTTCTTTGCCGATTAAAACTTTTCACAATGACTTTAACGAAAAATATTATTTACATCATCGTTACTCGAATAAAGACCAGAAGACCTGTTTGAAATTCTTCGAGCTCTCTTTCATTGTCCCTTAGTATTTTGTAGAAGCTAGTCTTCCAATTTCTTTTGTCCTTTCCCACTGGAATAATCTTTTAATCATTTGTCCCACCGGATTGTCATTGTAGAGGCTCGACTTTCAACTCTGTCAAGGTTGATCTTTCAAATTAGCGTCTCAAGATTTATTCTTTACTCTTGACAGCCTAGCTCGCCCTCCGACTCTATCAAATCGAATCTTTGAAAATAATTTGTCAAACATAAATGATCAGCTATTAAATAGTTCGTCGTTTCAACCGTTCGAGAAATTGAAAATAACGTAGAGAGAAAAGGACAGCGTGCTGTAAGAAACGAGCATTACCAGCCTAGGAAGAAAGGACAGAATTTTAGGGGCGATTAGCGAATGTATTAACCTATAACGAAAGTAACGAGGGAGGGAAACGATCGAACTCGTAGAATTAATCATTGACCAAGGGAATCTGGCTGGCTCGGATCAGACTCGTTTCAGGCTCAGCGCGACTCGCCGGGTGTAATTCGGGGTTAAACGGCCGTGCCAATTAAGCAGACTACCCTTAACGGCGAACCCCTTAACGGCCCAATATGTTTTCCGTCGAGTTTCGTTCGTCGAGTTTCCTCGACCCTCCCTTTTTCTCTTCCCCGTTTCTCTTCTCTCTCTCTCTCTCTCTCTCTCTCTCTCTCTCTGGTATACCTCTCATTATTTCGCATCCCAGGAAAACGTACATCCCCCACGGAGAGAGGGAAGCACCGTCCGGAGACGTGAGATTTTCCCAGAAACTATCTCCCTCTGTCTGGTCCTCTCAGCGAGGACCATTCGCAGGTTTCGCGCGGCAACAGCAGGAAGGACACATCGTTGTCGAGAACGGGGAAGGAAAAACGAGCGAGAGAAGCGAGCAGAACGTAGGTGGTTGAAGTTGGAGGGGAGGGGGGAGCGAAAGGAGAAAGGAGAAGCGTTACAGCAGTGACTGCGCGACACCATGACGCAGCCACGGGGGCAGATTGGACAGTTATTGCATTCTGGGTAAGATTAATTGATATGGGGACTCGCGGGGGTGGATGGGACACGCCGCCCGCTTAAATCGTGTCTCAGAAACGGGGATGAGAGGAACGGTGATTAACCGATTGCACCGAGTGAACCCGGTAGAACCGAAAGCCAACCCTCGTTCTCTCTCTCTCTCTCTCGCTCACTCCGTCTCACTCCGCTCGTTACCTGTTTCTCTCGTTCGCTCTCTGGTTTCATCCCCCCCTCTCTCTCTAACAGCCATTGAGTAATAGAGAGCCTCTCATTATTAAATAGCGCGAGATGCTGTCGGTGAGAGCATTCGTTCGGCTGTTGACGTAATGACGTGATTACCGGGAGCACCGTATCGTTGGCCAGATTTATGAAGCCTGTTCATTTCCTCCGGACAGGTACGACCGGTGATCTTCCACCAATCTGCCGACCTTCGTCTATCCCGACTCGCGCTTTTTACACGTTGCGTTTTCTTGATTATTCCGATCGCGTGGGGTGAGTTTTAATTTTCCGAAAATAGAATCTTTTCGTCTAGTGTCGCCTGCTTTTCCCTTTTTTTATTTTTGTTGTTATATGGAGAAAGATGTTTAGAAGTTCTTTGTACAATTACAATGTTTCGTTAATACTGTCGCAATGCAAGAGAACGTTCTAATATTAGTAATATATAAAATTTTACTGAATGAGTTCAATTTAGAAATTTTCCGACTCGAACGTGCGTAAAAGAAAAGTTCGAAAGTGTGCAACTTGTAATTTATACAAATCGCTATAGTTGTTAATTAGTAAATTATTATCATTTGAAAAAGGAACGTAGCGACAGCTTCTCACTTTATGTTCACGAATTTAATTGTAAAATCTTTTCTTTGCGTTTAAGAAATTCAGCCTCTATTTTTCAACTTGCACAAAACATAACAGATTCAAGATACTTTGTCCAGAGAGAAATACCATTAATTAACATTTCAAGCATGCGAGCTTGAATAAAATAGTCAAGTGCAATTCTTTATTCATAACAAAGCCAACAAAGTTCGACAAATACAAATTCCAACACCTCTCTCTCAATTTCCACCACCCCTCCTCCGTTGTAACAGACACGGAGATCGGACGATCTGCATCGGACATCAAGAAGATTGCCCTGAAAACCAGACAATTCGAGCAGGTACCAGGGACGGGCGTAATTCCGTTGCACTCGGCGGTTACTCTGGCTGCGCCAATTTCCACTATGCCCGCAATTTTCCAGCGGCATAACCAAGGGATACAGCCACTGCGAGCGTCCCCGGGCGAGCGCCGTTCCTCCCGGAACTCGTCATATTCCCAACCGGAGAACGGCTGTCCAGGGCCGTATCGTTTCACGATGGAGATGACTGGAAACGTTTCGAATACGTTTTAGAGAGGGGGACAACCGGTGTATGGCAGCCGCACGCGGATACATCTTATGACTATTAAGGTATTCACGGCCCCTTGGAGGACGCCCCACTTTGAAATATGGCATCTCGGGTCATTCTCTGCATACCCCCGGCAATCACCATCTTCTCCACCCTCTTTCGTCTCCGACACGTCTCTCTCCTCTCCTGATACTTTTATCTTCGCGTATCTCGGTCCTCCGGAAGCGCATTCAAACGCGTTTCAAACGCGTTCACCGCGTGGTTCATCCGAGTATTATTTACAGCCTCGTTCTACTTCGGGCAATATCTCGCAAGCAGAACGAGTGGCGAGAGCACAACGACTACGTGTCGCCAAATTGGTGGGAACCGTCGTGCGAACCGTCGCAACTTGTCCCGGGAATCTTGACATCCGTGAGTGATGTACCATCGCGCGGAAGCGACATCGCGGCGGATACGTCTGACAGAGAGGCAATCGATAGGGGTGACCGCGCGCGTGCCAATAATTTCCTCGGCGACGGTGCAACGGTGTGGTACCGAGAGCGTCGCGATAAAAGAGGCGAGACTTGAGGTACACGCGCGTTTATGATAAATTTACGAGAGACGCAGAAATTTGTGAAATGAGAAAATTGTAGAGCACCAAAAGTGGATGTAACTTGCAGAATGTTGGATAAGATAAATTTGAATTTAGACTGTGTTCAAGCAGTTTAAAGAGCAAATTTTTGACGAAATTCAGGCGATGATAATCGTGAAAGTCTTCTTCAGATTTTTGAACATCGAACTGCGCCATAATTGTTTGATTGAAATTTCGTTATTAGTATATTGCATTTTCGTTCTTTAAAAGTTAATTTTAAGTTTTCTATCCTCTATTTAAAGTTATTTTATATCATTTCATCTATACTATTTCGAACTACACGTGTAAATAGAATAACACAGATGTAGTTGTTACGACGAAATAGAACATGAGTTTTTCCGATGAAATCCTATTTTTTCTTTTTTTTTTTTTTTTTCTCCGAGGCGAAAATAATCCCGTCTACGTTTCGTGGATTTTCGCGTCAGTCAAGCGATTGTACTTCGTTGCCAATTAAAAAACGTCAATTCGTAATTATTGTCCGCGTTACGTTGCCGGAGCCAGCACCAGTTAATGGAATTTTTGAGAAGGAGATTACACCTCGTGTTTTATCCAATTTGCTCTGCATGCCACCCGTTAATTCCACGCTTGCCCTCTCCTATAGACTCTGACATCATGTATCTTCCGTCTATCCATACACTTCGCTCTCTATTTTTACTATACTTTGTCAACAAAATCCTATTTCGACGAATGCAGTTGAAAAAGAAAAAAGAAGATCGAGTCTTGTTTCATTCACCGCGAAGTTTCAACTGTTAACGAGAAACTGAAACGTACAAAAATATAATGCGACTTTCCTAAACACGAGATAGAGACACTTTGAGATTGTTTTCACATCTGTGTATATGTATGTATATAAATATAAGACGTAAAGTGTCCGAGGCATGAAGCAAATTTTTATTCGACCGTCGCATATCCACTTGCACTCGTGAAAACTCGAATTTGCATAAAAATCCGCAAGCTAAATAAAGAGTGAAAGAATTCGTTTGTTGTTTTTTTCTTTGGAGAAAGTCGCGGCGCCGACGCTGCGACAGTCTGTCAGCAGTCAGGTTCCATTTGTCAGTATACTTTTCTAATAACGACCAGAGTCTCTCTGTTGGAATCGACAGAGTTTAAACAAATAGCTCCGCAACAGGGCACGAAGAATAAAATAAATGGTGGCTCGACTCCCGCGAGGAAGAAAGGGGCATGTCGCACGCCCCCGCGCGATCCATCAAGCGTCTTCGCTTCGACTGACTCAATAGACCTCGAAAGATCGATCGAATTCTTACCGATCCCCGCTTGAATTTAAACATCGGACACTCTTGCCTCTTTGCCGCGCCATCCACGTTCCCTGACTCTCGATTAAGACGCGCCAATAAATAATTCCACTCCATATCTACGGAGGTTTTTACTTCCAAGTACGGTTCTTCCTTAAAAAGAAAAAAAAAAAGAGAGAGAATGTGTTTTCAAGTACTTGCCTTAATTTTCACGAAGATGAAATTGCGTTTGGAAATCTTCGGAGCAATCTCGAGCAGCCAGCCACGGGCTCTTGACACTTTCCTGTCTCAAGCGGGAAAATTTGCCGAGTACAAGTGAATCTTAAAAAGAAAATAGAAAATCGCGAGTTGTCTCAATTAAAAGGATAGAAAAATTTTTCAACGCTTCAGTTCAAGTTTAAGAAATTATTCGGAAGAAATCTAAAATTACAACAGTCTCAAAAAAGAATATAAAATTAATTCTGTGTAAAATATAAGATTCTATCAGTTCTACGTGTCTAATTCTAAAAAAATATAAAATTACGCCAATAGTCGAAACTTTAACACCCTTCTAGGAATTCTCTGACACGTTACAGAACGAAGCGTGGCAAGCACCGCTTTAAAAGCAGTATTTCTAAAAGAAGAGCCGTTCCGAAAAATCGTCCTCACGTTCGGAGATCGCCGAGGAACGCTGTGGGGCCAGTGAAACAACCGAGAAATAGGTCTGCCTATAGATGCCAGAATACGTAGGCGATGACGACGTTCCCGAGGGAGCTCGATTCATTACCGATCTTGAATAAATGATCGTGCGGCAGTACGGACGATTGGCAACGTACAGGAGGATACATTTCGAAAAGTGATTATTCGTTCGACGATGTCCTGTTCGGCAAGGCGAAATCGACCCCCGGAGGACGAGCAACATGGCCTGTGTCGCCATGTATCTCCTTTAACTGCATCATTGATGATCGGACCGAAGACTCCTCGCGAGCCTCTTCTACATTTTCACGTCGATACCGTTTAACCTCCTCCTCGTGTGATTAATCCATCGACACACGCGATTCCTAGTTGAGGAAATTTACGATCGATCGCTAATTAATGGGGAATAACAGGCCGATTCTTTTGGAAGCGATCGAAGAGCAGAGAGCGAGGAAGTAATCTTTAATTTATCATGTAATGCGTATTTGAACGTTGAGTGCCTCAACATTCTGATCTATTATCATTCCAATCTCTTTATTATAATTTTTATTATGTTACATGATGATAATAGATGTTACATTAAATTTAGATAGAATTAACAGTAGATGGTTTTAATTTTAGAATCAATAAAACATTCTCATTAACTTAAAATCATTAATAGAACACTCGATAAAAATTATCCCTAGTTCTAAACTTTCGAACAAATCAGTTTCAACAGCATCCAGATTACTACCAGGAAGACAACAAAAACTTCAATTGCCCGATTCTCTTTGTAATATCAATTGCCAAGCTTCGTATGGCACCTCAATCTATCTATCTATAATAAGAAGCTGCATGTATGTGCACATATAACTAGGATACCCTGTCGGCTATACATCTGAGTCGCGTTCCCCCAATAGCGACGGGAGAAAATTCAAATAGAATCAGCCAGCCGTTTCTGTCCCCGTGCATAATTTCGCGGGCGTCCTCGCGGACGTATCGACGCCAACCTGGACCACGTAGCAGCCGTAACTCAGTTTCGAAATGGATCGCCTCCGAGGAATACTTTATGCGTGCTACACGTCATTCCAGCCTGCTGCTCGGATCCAGTCGCTGTACCGATGGCACGAGATACGAGGACCAGGGATCTTAGGTATTCTACGCGTCGTGCAACACCGCTGCATCGAGACGCTACGCTTCACACACACACACACACACACACACACACAGAGCATCGAGCCTGGTTTCGCGACAGACGAGGATCGAGATACGGGAAAGGAAGAAGCAAGGACCGGGGAAGTCCAACCCCTGTTTCGCGAGCAGCAGGTCTACGGATAATCATATAAGGATGACTAGAGCAGCCGTGCGAGGCGACTGGGTATCAACTTTTGATCCTACGATATCTCCGTACGACGTCAGCCCCCCTTTCCAACGAGAGCGCTTCGGTATTCAAACGGATCTAACTCGATATAAGCGGCGCTCCCCAAGGCATTCTTCCAGCAGGAGCAAGAGGACACCTATCCATCCATCTACCACCCTTTCCTCAACCACTCACGGTTGGTCCTTCCGTGGAATAAGAGTATCCCACCCGCCCGCTCGATCGACCAATTCAATTTGCATCTTGGCTTCTTATTTACCGCCTTCCTTTACTGTCGTTTACCGTCGGCGTCTCTCCGTTCGAACGGCTGATCTTTCAACTCGACGAGATCGCTTTCTGATACACTTCTAGGATAGGTAGAATACGATGACGACCTTGCGGGAAGATAGAAATTGTTTTAGTTATGAGGAGATGTATATTTGTCATGTGACTCGGGAGATAATTGTCGTGGATGTAAGTAATCGTTTTGATGAACGACATAAAAGAATATGGAGAATGAATTTTGGGATAAAATCCTAAATTATTCTAAATTAATTGAGGCTGCTTTATTAGTTAATCAGGTGTTCTTACTAAATAGTTTAGGAGAAAAGATTAGTAATATATTTGGATGTACGAATTGATTTTTACAAGTTTCGTATATTGTTGTGAGATAGCTTCTGTGTTATCGTTCGAGAATTAGGAAAGCAAGCTTCCTAACCGAACGTGGTTTGAACAGAAAACTCTTCGAGGAGTTTTTTACCAACATACGATAACTTTTTCGAAGTTATCCTGTTTTAACATTTACTGATTTATCATTTGCCGTTTACTGATTTTTATCATTTCACAGCAAAATACACATATGAATAGACTTCGCATACAATGTATTTTTTCTCATGATTGAAGGGTCAAAGGATCCCGTTACCATTTTCGTGTCATATTCTGTCGTACCGATTGAGGCAAGTTTTGCACCGCGAAAATCAGAAAATATGAACATGCGAGATTTATTTCAAAAATTATTTATTGAATTGAACGTGGTGAAACATCAGTGAAAGAATAGAGAATAGATTGATGAAAATTAAGATGAAAAGTTTAGTATATATTTGACTATTAACATCTATTTAAATGTATTAGAAAAAATTTATGACACTTTTATGAACAATATAATTAGATATGACGTTTTTTTATTTACAAATTTGTAAATTCTCAACTTAAATGAATTATCCTTATTCCGTAAACTCGATTTTATGAAAGTTTGAACATATCAATAAAATATTTCTACAAATATTGTTTGCAATAAAGAAACACAATATGTATTGTAAATTGTATCTTGCAAAATTCATCTATTTCGAAACTTCGGAGACAGATTTATTTTTTTGAACGACACCATACATATTTTCTTTTTTATAGTACAATGTTATTTATTAAGACGAACTCGCTGAGCTGCATTTTCGAAGGCCGAAATCATTTATTGTTACAAATTATTAATAAAGATGGTATAAAGTATGCATAACGTACGTAAGTAGATGTGAGCGACTTAATGATATATATGTTAGTTTTAACATTTTACTCGTTTGTGGAATAATATTATTGAATTAAATGTGAACGATTTCTTATTTGCATAGCTATTCTTAAAAAAACAATCAATTTAATTTTTGACTGTAATATAATTATTTTCCACATAAATTAGTATTATAAGTCATAGACTTATAAATTAACATTTAGTATATGTCTACAGAATTGTAAGTTGAAAAATAACCGTGCAAACGTAATTTCACATTGTAAAAACTATAGAAATTACAGTGTTTATTGTTGCCTGAAATTAAATGGAGGCTATGAAACAATAAAACTATAAATAAACTGATTGCTGAATAGAAAGAGTGTTTTTGGAAGCATTAAAAAAGATTATCACCTGCTGTGTATCACTGACTTTACCTGAAGGTTGAGCAAGAACAAAATCATTATAAGCTGAACCTTCACCGTGTGCACATCGATTAAACTTTCGAAATGAAATTTTAAATAATATTTCTGAATATTCTAATTGTTTAAACATTATCTAATATTTCTAATAATTTACTTGCAACAATTAAACAATAAATTCTCTTCTGTAATGTTTCTAAGTGTTATTTAAAATTTTTAACTAATAACTTGCAAGACTCTTCAACAATGTACTTAATTGTTTAATATATAATATTAATTGTTTAATAATAATTTAATTGTTTAATAATATAAAAGTTGAAAATTATTAAATAATGTCTAGAAATATTGTAGAAATAACTTAATTATTTCAAATGAATTATTCAAACTGTAAAATAATGCATTTCGATGATAGTTTTGTATATTAACAATTTTAACTACTTACTTATTACAATTGAATCAAGGATTGAATCCCCAAGCGTTATTTCATGATTTCAATAATTCATTTATAATAATTAAATTACTTTATTTACAATAACGGAAAAGATGGTTACATAATACTTATTTCTTGCTGTCTGAAACAATAAACAAGTGAAAATTTTTATATGTAACTATTTTATATTTAACTCGATTTTTCACTACACAACTTTTCTCTACATAAATTTCTACATAATATACATCAATGCAGTTATAACTTAGAAATTAATATCATGAAAGTGTAAATTTAGTATTAGTCAGTTATAGATTAAAAAATTGACAAATTATAACATTTGATATTTGAAAATATTTATGAAAGTGTAACCTTGCGATAGAAATCTAAAAACTATTGATTAGTATAATAGAGAAATCGTTTTGAAGTACTAAAAAAAAATTATCAACAGTTCCGGGTCACTGACGATCGGAACATTAAATTAACCTTCAGCGGTACGAAGATTCATTACCAATTAAACTTCCGTCGTGTGCACATCGACTAAATTTTAGAAAATTGAGAAAAATTATCAACAGTTCCGGGTCACTGACGATCGGAACATTAGATTAACCTTGAATGGTACGGAGGCTCATTACCAATTGAACTTCCGTCGTGTGCACATCGACCAAAATTTAGGAGTGAGTTTTTAAATAATATTTCTGAATATTCTAATTGTTTAAATATTTCTAATAATTTATTTGTAACAATTAAACAATAAATTCTCTTCTATAACATTTCTAAGTACTATTTAAAATTTTCAATTAATCATTTGTAGTAATCGCGTCACTAATACATTTCTAAGAAATTTCCATTATCTGTATCGCATCTTTAACGACCGAAAGATCAGATTAATGTCAATCGAAAACGGGAAAAGAGCTCATTACGAATTGAATTTTTGTCGTGGGCACATCGACCAAATTTTAGACGTTTGAAAAAAATTGTCAACTGTCCTGAATCACCGACGACCGAAATATACATTAACCTTGAGCGGAGAATCATTACCAATTAAACTTCCGTCGTATGCACATCGACCAAATTTTAGAAATTTGAAAAAAAATTGTCAACACTTCCGGGTCACTGACAATCGAAACATTAGATTAACCTTCAGTGGTACGGAGGCTCATTACCGATTGAACATCCGTCGTGTGCACATCGACCAAAATTTAGGAGTGAGTTTTTAAATAATATTTCCGAATATTCTACTTGTTTAAACATTATCTAATGTTTCCAATCATTTATTTGCACCAATTAAACAATAAATTCTGTAATACTTCTAAGTCTTATTTAAAATATTTAACTAATAATTTATAAGAATCTTGAACAATGTACTTAAGAGAAATGACGTTGACTTATTGAATGAAATAATTAATTTAATTGTTTAATCGTAATATAAAAATTGTGAAAATTATAAAATAGCGTCTAGAAATATTGTGGAAATAAAATAATTTAATTATTAAAAATTTAATTGTTTCAAATGAATTATTTAAATTGTAAAATAATGCATTTCGATGATATTTTTGTATATTATTTAACAAATTAACCATTTATTTATAGCAATTCAATCAGTGATTGAATTTTCAAGCATTATTTCATAGTTTGAACAATTCATTTATAATAATTAAATTATATTATTTACAATAACGGAAAAGGTAGTTACCTAATACATATATTCCTTGCAATTTGAAACAATAAACGAGTGAAAATTTTTATATGTAACTATTTTATATTTAAGTCGATTTTTCACTACATAACTTTTCTCTACATAAATTTCTACTTAATATACATCAATGCAGTTATAACTTAGAAATTAATATCATGAAAGTGTAAATTTAGTATTAGTCAGTTATAGATTAAAAAATTGACAAATTATAACATTTGATATTTGAAAATATTTATGAAAGTGTAACCTTGCGATAGAAATCTAAAAACTATTGATTAGTATAATAGAGAAATCGTTTTGAAGTACTAAAAAAAAATTATCAACAATTCCGGGTCACTGACGATCGGAACAATAAATTAACCTTCAGCGGTACGGAGACTCATTACCAGTTGTATTTTCGTCGTGTGCAGATCGACTAAAATTTAGGGGTGAGTTTTAAATAATTTTGCTGAATATTCTAATTGTTTAAACATTATCTAATATTTCTAATAATTTATTTATAACAATTAAGTAATAAATTCTCTTCTATAACATTCTAAGTTCTATTTAAAATTTTTAATTAATCATTTGTAGTAATCGAGTCACTAATACATTTCTAAGAAATTTTCATTATCTGTATCGTATTATTAACGACTGAAAGATCAGCTTAATGTCATTTAATACGGAGACAAGAACTCATTACGAATTGAAATTTTGTCGTGTCCACATCGACCAAAATTTAGCAGAAAACTTTTAAATAATATGTCTGCAACCAAACCTCAATCTACAATTCCGACTTCAACGATTGGTAAGTTACATGGTTTGGTTTCTTCAGGGTTGGGATAATACTTAATTATGATTATTTGAACCTGAATACGAGTTCAATTTCCATGACTTATATCGTAGTCGTATAAGATATACGTTATTAGTTACCATTCTTTAACAATTACCGTGAAATATGTTATCAGAATTTCTCTTTGAATATAAAATTTGGAAAATAATTTAGTTCTTTACTATTAATCGAAAAAGAATAATTCTTCAATACTTTAAATAGACACTATATCGATCAAACAATTATACTTTATTCTACGAATTCTTTATTTAAATTCAATACAAGTTGAAACTTGTGTGAGAAATATGTGAAACAGTACTGATTTACAATACATTATAATGAGACCCGTGTGTAGTTACCTCCACGTGGTGGGTCTCGGTAATTGATATCGTTTTACAAACATTAAAGTTTGTAAAACGTTATCAAGTAAAATTGTAAGACGATAGACGATAAACTTTAATGTTTGTGAAACGATATCAAGCTAAGTACTACGCAACCTAGTTCAGTTTGGATCGTGAAAATTTCTGACATTCTCTATTTCACGATCTAAACTGAACTAGGTACAATTAGCTGATAAGTAAACTATTGGGCTTCCACCGATGGACGACGAGGGATCTCGCAGGGACATCGTCGGATGCGTGCGTCTTAGATTTAAGCTGCGTGGGTTTAGTTTTAGTTAATCATAAGATAGTTAATATATGTAAATTCACTGTGAGCGCATTCTGTACAAAGATACGTTTATTAAACTTGAAACACCACCTCTCCTCTCTTTTTTCGTTCGTTGTTACTATTGTTACTGCTATTGCACTAGAGTAGAGACAGTTTTGTTACTGTCATTGCACTAGAGTAGCGTTACTTTAGTTACTGTCATTGCACAAGAGTAGAGTTACTTTTGTTACTGTGATTGCACTAGAGTAGAGTTACATTTGTTACTGTTATTGCACAAGAGTAGAGTTACATTTGATACTGTCATTGCACTAGAGTAGATTTTCCAACTTTCATTGTCCAGTGTGACAAGTCGGGGAACTGCAGCCCCGTCCGAAAGGACGAGGTAGGTTCTTGTAGTCTAGCGTCCTTTGTAATCCGGCTCCAGTGGTTCTTCGGAACCCCACTGTGTCGTTGGGGGTAACGCGAAACTACTTGCCTCTAAGTGCTCGGAACCTGACTTGGCACACTGACAAATCGCGGTTTCATTTCGCGTTATATCTCTTACAAGACACGATATTGAAGCGTGTCAATAGTTTCGTTTTCCTAATTTCGATCAAAGTTTAATAAACGTGTCTTTGATACAAAATGCGATGATAGGGCTGCGAATTGTTGTACAATTATTTTGTAACTTTCATGTTAGGCGAGTGCGTGGTTAGTATGAAAGGCTGCGAGTGATTGCGACGTATTGTATGGCTTGCATTCGTATGTAATGTATGTAATGTATGATTGTATGTAATGTATATAATGTATGATTGGATGTAATGTATGTAATGTATGATTGTATGTAATGCATGGAATGTATGATTGTATGAGTGTATAAATTGTATGATTGTTAACGCGATCGTTGTTTAAGAGACATAGTTCCATAGTTCAATCTCATATATGCGCTTTAGAGTTAAGATTTAGACTTAAGTTTGAGAATGAACTATGGGACGTTTGTCTACTTTGTTCGTAACCCCGGGCCAATTAGAATAAAATCTCTGCATTCCTTAAGAATGCTGAGTTGCTTAAATGTAATGGAGGGTGGTTGGGAATAGGGCTCGGGGCGGGTCTCGTGCGTAGTCACCTCCTCGTGGTGAGACCTGGTAATTAATATCGTTTACAAACATTAAAGTTTAACAAGCTAAGTTGTAGAACGGTGAATAATAAACTTTAACGTTTGTGAAACGATATCAAGCTAAGAACTACGCAACCAGTTCAGTTTGGATCGTGAAAATTTCTGACATTCTCTATTTCACGAT
>NW_025110673.1:0-30328 GCF_011392965.1 Frieseomelitta varia
AATAAAAAAAAAAAAAAAAAAAGAGAGGAAAAAGAGAATGAAAAGGGGGAGGGAGGGGGAGTAAAAAAGGAACAACGGAAACAACGTTGTAAAACTTACAACGGCGTATTATCCTGCGGGGGAGGAGGGATGGGTTCGAATCGATAGCTGCGTAGAAGTCGCGAACTCACGCTCGAACCGTCACACAATGCACGATATTGCACAAAACCGGGAGGATCTGGCAGCTTGCAGTTGCAGCTGCACCGACGCTGATACCGTCCAGCCTCTCCCGTTTAATGCTCCCGTAGCGCGCCTATGCACCATGCGCTACCAGAACTCTCGCATGGTCACTGTTAGATAGCGGCTTCAGGGGACGGCGACGCGACCGGGAGAAAGCGGGAGAGAGAACGCCGCCGCGAGATCATAGCTACATACGTTTGTACAATTGTACAAACGCCCATCTGCATTCTGCGAGTTGGACCGCCAACCGCTATCCGAAACATGTGCCCTTGTGTCTCTATGGAAAGCACAGGTGATACCGCTACCTCTGTTCAAACCTACCTCCCCCATCCTGCTCCCATTTTGCCTCCTAACCGAGTTCCACCGAGGAACTTCTGACACAAATTTTTTTCCCTTCCACCAGCTAAGAGTTTGTTTCGTTATTTCGATACAGTAGACACCTTTCCACTCGATTCGACTAGATTTATTCTGCGGAAATCTATTGCTGTTTTTCGCACAGTGACACTGTACTCCATACGAAGATTAAAATAATAGTCCAAACGAAAATTACGAAAATATTCCATAACGAAAATTAAAATCAATAGTCCAAAGCACCTGGCGGAGGAACTACATATGCATTCCAAGTATGTAGCTGCATGTACTACGTACAAAGAGATATTTGGAGAAGCAGAAATCATCGAGGGAGCAAATATCGAAGTAGAAACCGTTGATAACAAAGCTCACGAAACAGATTTCCCCATTTCCGTAGTTGTTTGCGCTTTCAGTTTTTAATAAAGTCCAGCGAATTTCCAACGTTTTGGAACCTTTTGGCAAGAGACGAGCAAGTCCAAAGTACCGAAAACAACTAGCCAGATACTTTCGTGGAAACAATTTAAGAGAACATCCCTTGTCGCACTAACGCACAGCTGACTCTGAATACGATTATTTAAACAATCGAAATACAATTGAGCTTTTCACGATTCCGAAAGTCTTAACCCAGTTTTTGCCATCCTTTTTCAAATGGTTGAAAAATGATGGACAACTGATGGACAAGATCGACCGTCAGAAATTCCGATTCTAAACGATTCAATTTGTCGATACACTTTCTCCGCCGAAGTAAAAAGAGAGTTGTTCCTTTGCTCCTTTGAGCTCTCGATCAAGCGTTTTCTTCGCGAGCAACGGCTGATTAGTTTCACCGAGTGAATGAATCTTCTTTAATCGTACGAAGAACGTAGCTCTTTTACGCTTCTACCTTCCGAATCCCGATGGAAATCGCTCGCCAGAAGGAAAAACACTCCTCGAGTTTCATTAAAACGGCCGAATTATTTCGTAAGTAACGGCTTTAATTTGGGATGAAAATGTCCCAGTTTCTGCCGGAGATAACGACTCTATTATATCGAAATCCCGGTTAGCAACTTTTTACCAGCGCTCTCTCTCTCTCTCTCTCTCTCTCTCTCTCTCTCTCTCTCTCTCTCGCTCGTTTCTATGTTGCGGAATGTTCTCCGCAATACACGCTCGGAGATTTGAACGCGATAGTTCTGCTTTGTATTCAACCTGAACTTCCATATTCGTTACGCGGCGCTAAAAAGAAAAAAAAGAAAAAAAAAGAAAAGGAAAGAATTGCCCTTTCTTTTTTTCCATCTGCCCCGTCAGTTTTTTTCCACCAGTTTCGTACTCGCACGCCAGACCGGCTATTAATTTCTCTTATCCATTATATTATAAGCGCCCGAACAGCTAATTAGATCCTCTCCTCTCGTGATATTGATGACGACAGCGTTCCCATTCCCTCTTCCTCCAATTTCGTTCGAAACGTGACGGCGAAATAAAAGATCGAAATTCAATTAAAGCAACGCACGGTACTTTTATAGAATACCGGGCGGACCGTGGAACATAACAAATTAGTTGTCGGAGGGAAAAACGTTTGCGGGGGGAAGGGGAGTCCAAAGAACCGACGTAGATACGATTGTGAAGGCGAAATTTATCGATACTCGTCGACGAAACGAATCGCTTTTATCGCCGGCAGTCGACGATATTCCGATCAACTAATTTACAGCGGTACGTGTACCTCCAAAGTGAAAACGGTGGCCGTTTCGTTCAGACAGCATAAACGCGTATCCTGGAGAAAACGCGAAAATCGTAGAACTGTATCGCTGATCCCGTTGGGATTCGTTACGTCAAAGGAACCACGGAGATCGGAATAAAGCGATGTAAAAATATGAAAACCGGCAGGTTCAAAGGGTCGATACATAGTCGACGTTCGGACGTCGAATGGTAAAAACGACGCGCATCGCAAATGTAATTGCAACGTTTATTAGATTCCGGCGCGATCGAATCCGATGATTTCCCGATTTTTATTAAACAGCCAGGGAGGGGAAGAGGGAAGCTGTTCGATTCGCCGGATTCACAGAACGCGCGACATCGGCTTTTGATCCCTTTTCCCGGGATTGTTTCTCGATTCTCCATTCTTTCTCGTAATAATTATCATAAAATCCGCCGCGATCCGCGCGCCTCCCACGCGGTGTTGTCGTTCCTCGAACGGCAAAAATATTGCCTGGCTCGGAGTAATGTTTCAGCCGTTGAAAAGAAGCTACGAAAACACGCTCAGGGGGCGAGTGAATGAGAAGAGAACTTTCACGAGAGCATTGAATTAAATCGCGAAAATTTTTATCCGGTTTTTCATCGGGGCATTTGTCCTTTTCGTTCTCCTCTTGTTCGACGCCGCGGTTTAATTATCAGAATACGTTCCGGGAATACCGGTGTCGTGATGAAGAGGCCCGGGCGTTGATAAAAAGCGCAGCCGATCGTGGCCAGGCTCGGGCCGGCTCGGTTATAATTCATCGATAGCGGGGAAGAAAGGCGAGTCGGGAAACGGGAAAGCGGGGAAAATATGTGCGCGAACGGATAGCTCGCGGATCTCGAACAAATCGGAGGCACGATACGCGCCGCCGAGCTCCCTTTCCTCTCTTCTCCTTCCCTTCCTTTCTTTCCTCGCACTTTCCTTTTATTTCCGTCCGCTTTTCTCCGGTGCATGTTCACCTGCAAACACAAACGCAGACAGCGTCGTGTACAACGCACACACAACCACACGATCTTCCCTTCTCCGTCGCTATCTTTCTCCTACCTGGGCCATTGTGCTCAAGAACTGTGCACGTCGCTTTGCCGTAACAACGTACATTGTATTTCCGAACAATAGGAGGATCCTTCTGCCATCCCCATCAGCCGTTTCCACCCTCTTTGCCACCTTATCGGCGCTTTTTTCCCAAGGCAAGACCAGGCGCTTCCCGCGCTTATTAATGGCGGCGAGCAGCAAGCGACCGTCAGACGCTTCGACTCGCGCTTTATTCCGGTATCATCCCTTTTTTGAATTACCTCCCACCCCTTTTTCGATCGATACGGCTCTTCCCGGAGATTGTTTGTTATTCGCGGACCAGCGAGAACCGATTCGTTTCCACGTCAATGGAAGTCCCCGCGCAGAGTCTCTTCTACAATTTTCCTAAAGGGCTCTGTTTTATTGCCCTCGATTACGTTCCCGTGAGAGCCTCGATGCGTCACACACTTTTGCCGATTCTCGCGCTTTGTTCCGTTAATTAAGCAACACTGTTGAATGATCCTGTTATTTATATTAAATGGTTATTTGGTAACCATTCTCTTTCGCCTTCACCTTCGCCCGCTTGTCAAAGATTATTACGCCGGAGGGAAAAGTTCGGTATCGCAGAAAGAGATAGAAAAATCCTGGCGATCGCAAACGCAATATCCTCTCTCGGAGCTCTGTCGGCCTTTCGCCGAACGATTAAAAAGTTACGAAGCGTGAAAATATAAAGGGGACGAAAGAAACGTCCGCGATGTTTCACGGCGATGAGAAGAAACTTGCAGAACTTTTCCTCCTCGGATTTCATTCGGATCACCCTCTCCCCCTTCCCGCCGCCGCCGGCTCAAGGTATCGCGAATCCTGCGGCGCTTAAAACTAACGCTTTACCGTTCGCTGCTGAAGTTCGACCGGCGAAATAATTAACCGTTTCATTCGGAGGAAAACTGCGCCGCGGATTCGAAAGAAGCTCTTAAGTCGCGACAGAAAGTGTAACCCCCTCCCACCCCGATCGATTGCGCCAAAGGGAGTAACCGGTTTGTTTTCTTCGTACGGCCCGTGATTTGCAACCAATGAACCAATGGCGAAGTTTGCGCTCCTTAATCGAATTGCAGAGTCCCCGAGAAGAAGAAACTTTCGCTAGAAATAGCGTAACAATAAAACCTACCATTCAGACACAGCCTCTTCTCTCCTCGCCGCTCCTCACCGACTGTGCGAAAACGACCTGAACGAGATTTCTTCTTTTGTCCCCCTCAATGCCAGTAATGCTTCTAACCGTAAATTTTCGGCGAATAGCAGGTCGCGACGACTAGGATGTCGCGTGTACTTTGGCCGGCAAGTTATTTCGCCGGCGGAGAAATTAGATTGTACGCAACGTCCCAACGTGAAACGATATTGCCGCATTCGTTCGCAAAGTGATTTTCGTTCGTGCGCATAATAACCAACGACGAGGCGGAATTTTCCCCGTAGAGACGACCGACGATCGAGGGTTTAACGGAAGGGTGGTTTGTCTACCGGTTGCCATAACAAGGGACGAAGGGCCGAAGCGCGCTCGTATATTCCGGATCATTTTACCGTATAAACGTTTAAGCAGCAAATTGATTGCCCCTACGGCTCATGCTAAACCCAATAAATGTAATCGTGCTCACCGATTATATCTCGTTGCGAAATCGTGTGCGATCGCGCACGTAATCAAACGCGTAAATTTCTACGCGATGCCGCGTACAATTAAACAACGCTGGCCTGGCCCATACTCGAGGATAAGCACTTTTAAGTCGCCCCGTTATCGCCCCAATCGACGAATTTATACTGGATATTTTGTCCACGTGGGTTTCCACACTTTCGCGTGAACGATCGTAACCACAGTAACTACCAAAGTGTCCAAATTTGTGAACTTGGAGATGACTGATTCGTCGTATTTCAAAATCTCTGGCTAATTTTTAATTTCCGAGGAATCTTCACGAAATTTTAACAGAGTACTTTTGACGAATTTGAATTTATACTTTCCGAAAGAAACTTGTGTCTTTGCGTTGTGTTGGAAATTTTTTCCCATTTCTTGCATTTTTACTTTTGCGCGGCAAGCATTATACTCGTCGATAATCCTAATGACCACTTTTAAATTGCCTCGTTATCGATCAATCGAGAAATCTACCCATCTACTCTTCACGCGTCATCGTCTTTCGATAAGTGGTCACCTTAGTTGGCGATTTTTGCGAGACAATTTACAAAACAGTCAAATCATGTTTGATACTCTTTGCAACTCGGAGCAACCGATTTTCGTGCACGACGAGTCGAGAGAAACTTGCAAACTTATTCGAAGTTTGTAAAAAGTAGCGAGCGAGAGAGGAAGCGAACGAAGGAGGGTGCCTCGCCATTTTCTAAAGCAGTTTCTTATCGATACACTGTTAACGAGATAATCCCGCCGGCAACGAAATTACGTTTACAGGAGATTTTTACATTAAAGCGTCTGGCTAACGATACTCGCTACGTGGTGCGCCAATCTTTTTTCTCCTAAGTTTCTATGAAAGCTGAACGATCATCGGAACGTTGTGAAAAAAGATCCTTAAGGTGGAAGCCCTCGATAGCAACTAAATGAAAATGGCTTCCTCGTGAGTCGAGCGTTCGCTCTCGTTCCGTCTCTTTCTCTCTCTCACAAGAAAGACTCGCCTCGAGTGTAAAACTTTCGCTGTTCCTCAAAACGACGAGCATCTGCGATTCGGTGAAACTCTCAGAGAACTTCAAATAAATTTTTGGAAATTTCTGTTCTGAAATTCTGAAATAAGGGAGAATCAATCGCGCGAAATTCGAGGATGTCGTGCTGAATGTTCACACGACGACGTCCTACAATTTCGTTTTGTCGCCGGTTCAGATTCAAAAATCTGAAAACGTGGGTAAAAATCCCGTTGAAACACGAGCGTCTCCAAGCTGAAAATTTGCCGGGGATTCCTCTCAACTGTCAACTGCCCTTCTTGATTCGAGAAAAAGATTACACTCGGAGCGCCAGGTTAAAGGTAACGAAACACGCTGGCCACTCCCAGAAGCTAATCAAAGAAATTGTTTGAAAAGGAATCGCGCCGGTTTCTGATGTAAGTCTCAGCTTGACTGAAAAGGAGAGACGAGCAACAACTTGGATGGGGAAAGTTCGTCGACTGCGAAGAAACGAACGCTCGATTCCCACGGGATAATCGAACGTTATTTCGTTTCCGCGGGATTAATTTGCCCGGCAGTTACAACAAATAAATTTGTTTATACCTTCGGGCGTAATCGATGATTTGGCCCGAGCTCAAACGGTCAATCATTCGCTCGGCCAACTGTTGACCAAATGAAAGCGTTATTTCAAATGACACCGGGGGATTCCCGGTGCGCGGGCTCGGTTTAACCTTTAACCAGATTGTCGAATATGAGACAGGGAACATAAACTTCGACTCCCGGGCGCAGTCACACGAGCCGCGATTTGTACGCCGCGGTATTTACTGCAGAGTATAAATAGCACGACGATTTGCCGTTTGCGTTAATGATAATCATTTAAACTTGCCAATTGTTTGAACGGTCGCGTGTCACCAAACGGACGAAACATTGCTGCGACATTTGATTAAAATTATTGGCTTACAGATTGGGGTTGTTCGATAGCTTGTTAAAAAAAAAAAAGAAGAAACATTTAAGAAATCAAACAAGTGTACTCACATTGCACTCACATAGAGATTCACGGATCTCTTTGCATTTACAGAAAATTTCACAGTACGAAATTTCACGGAATTTGTGAAAGAAAAATTATACGGTATCTTAATCGAAAAATTAATTAAAATTTATTTAATAAATTAAATTATTTCGTTCAAGATTAATTTAACACGACTAATCTTCTATCTTGGTATCGTTGGTACTGAACAATTTAAAATATCGAATCGCTTAATTTTGACCTGTCACTAACCTTAATCATAGAGAACGAAATAAAATTAAGTGCTTTAAATTGAAATTGTAATACAACGCAGATCATTCCCAATCTACTAACGTTATTTGAGGGACATTTTATTTCCTCGGGAATACGAATAGAAATCGGCCTTTTATTTATTTACCAGTGTCTAAAATAAATTATTGCTACGTTGCTCGCTTTAAAAATGAACCTATATTCACGACTATCGAATCGATTCTATAAACTGGCATCGGCTGGTTAAAAAGCCAAAAGGCATTACCTGGCGGACTCTCCTTTTAAACTTCCTCCTGGCATATTCACTGGAATCGATCGCGATGGTCGGCGCGTGTACCTTCCGCGGCGTCGGTGATAAGCCCCGAAAGCATCGGGATTAGTGCACGACGATAAATCAGAATTAATTTGAACGTCGACGCTATCCCTTTTAACGTTGAGTTTTACTTGGCCGACGAGGCGGAGAATTGGAAAGAGAACGAGGGACACGGCGGGCAAAGGCGATGGAGAAAACGGCGCATGCAAAGGCGATGAAGAGCGAACAAGGCGAACAGAGAAACAGAATGAGTGTGAGAGAGGGAGGGACACGATGAGAGAAGTCCGCGAAGATTCATAAATCCAAATAAACGTTTGGAGCCTCCTCTGCCTTGCAGATTTCAAACAATCGCGATTCCAAAGCGAATTCGAATATCTCTTCTCTCTTCGGTTGATATTCCTTTTCACGTTATTCATTGTTCTGACGTATGATTCAGCGCCCGGACGCAGGACAAGGGTCCTCTAACGACGACTTGACATTTGAATTTTAAAGTAAATCAAGCCTGTCCATTAGTGCGCGGCGGACAGGTAATTCTGTGCACCGCTCTTGACTAAAACTGTGCGCGCGCCCGCGCGCGCGAGCTGCCTGCCTAAACCCGGGATAATTTGGGAAATATGATCGTTTGATCATTTACGAGGTGTGAACGGAAAGGGATTTGAACGAAACTGATTCAGTTTGATCGACGTAAAATATCTTCCAAGAGATTAACAACGCATTAACATTGAATTTCTCGGCAAACTTGGAAAAAGCGGATTAGAGATTATCGATATGACATGAATGATGGAGAGAATGGTATGAAATAGGCGACTGAAATCTGCGAATAGCTTTCAAGAGAGATTTCAAAAGAGAAAATATGAACGTCGAGAATGGAGAGGAGAGAATCGACCCTCTATGTCACATGATGCCGACGACTTTAGACTAATTGCGTATATGTTAACAAGACGAAAATTAAAGTTAAACGATTTTCACAAAAGTTCTCTACGAACACTTTGTCCGCGGATCGTACTTCGAAATACACACCACTGGTGAAAAATTTTGGCACACGTTACATAATCTTATAACGTTCTAACATCAACAGTAAGCCCAGAGTGTTTTAATGAAACACGTCTGTGCAAAATACGCAGACAATATATCAAACCAAGTATGAAATACAAATATACAAATAGTAAAAGATTGTACAGTGTACGAGCGGAATTTATTCACGGGGTGGAAAAACCTTCGCGTAAAAGTATCTTCGAACGGGAAACTAGAAACGGAGATATGAAGGAATTAATACTAAGCATAGTAAAGGCGAACGCTTGAATAAAAATCTGCACGTGCTGGAGAACATAAATCTCGGAGTACGTGATACTTCAACCGAGATTGGAAAGCTTAATCTTGCCTCGGAAAATTGGCTCTTAACAATGCAGCCGCGTTTCTATCCGCGATTCGGCTAACAGTGAGCTAAACCGATTTGTCAGCCGTTAATTTATAGTGTATCGAGGCAACTTCGGTTCAGGGGATCGCCGTTATAAAAGTTGTATCGCGTTATTTGTAAGTCAATTAGAAATTTTCCAAGTACAGGGCAATTTGCATAGTAATGACTTCTCGCGGAACACAAATAGCTTCGAACAAGCAATTAGCTTAGCAATTATTATCCGAAGGAATCGCGCTAATCCATTTTATTCGATTACTTATTCCGTTCGAACTGCAACGATTAATATTCATTATGTCATAACTTGCGTAACCGTGGCGCGATCATCATCATTGTCCAATAAGCTTCATTCTCCTCTGACGACTTTAAAATCAGTCGTGCAAGAATTCTTTCCGACTTAACTCTCAAATCGTATAATTCGGCCATTGAGGATTATAACAATTTAAAGTTAAATCGCACTTGGACTTGGAATGTTTGATTTAATTTAATTTTATCGCTGATCTCTCAGTCGCAGAGAACGTAAATGTAACCTAACAGGGTTCAGTTACCCACGACGTATAATGATATTATTCGAGAGTTGGGCACTCGAAGATTAAAGATAAAACTAAAAAATAAATTTTCACCAGTCTGTCTCAAGATTTTCATTCATTCCACGAGGCAGAAGAGAGTTGCTTCCCGATAAGTACATCTCCTCGAATACAGAACGCGACGTAATCGAAAGATTACAGAGGAAAAAAGAGAACACGGGGGGTAAAATATAGAGGGGAGTGCTCGTTATTTATGAACGTAAGTAGCACGACCGCAAAGTGCCTCCTTTTAATAAGGAAGTCTTCCCATATCCCCTGGCCGACACGTTATTACTTCGGATACTTGCATACTTGAAACGCTTCCGTCTTCGCCTTCATCTCTGGAAGAGCAACCCTTGCCGAAGATCGGAGCCTATACACGGAGTATGACACGGCGTATAGCTGCGAATAGATAGCTCGAAAAAGAGTCCTCGAGCCCGTATATAAGGTTCAGCAGTCGGTTCGCAAGTATTCGTACACACGAGCCAGCCATTTCGAGAAGTCACGAAATCCCGAATCGACTGGCAATCCCCTACCCACACGCATCCTCTATCGACCGATTTCTCTGGACAAGCCACTCTAACGGGCCGGCTGTCAAGCGCACAATCCTCGGGAAGCTCGGGGATACGTACGAAAGCACGAAATTCGAACGGGAAAATGGAACCTGAATCTTTCTTGCCCGACAGCAAATACCTGTATGTCCAACCCACTGTTGATTCGTCACTTTCTAACGCGACGACAAAGCGCAACGCGTTGTTGGACCTCGGTCCGGTGACTTTTGACTGATGGGACTTTTCACTGGTGACTCGACTCTGACTTGTACATTTGTAGGCAAAAGGGGAGAAAGTGAAATAAACGTTGCCTCGTTAACTCGCTCGCGCATCGGCCATTTGCTGTGAAATTTTCAGTTGAAAATTGCGCTCAGCGGATAAAGCGGAGGAGACAAGACACGCCGGATGAAACGATGGGCATTCTTTGAATTTCGCAGGCGTGCGAAGGCAAAATGGAACGATGATTCCGCGATACGTGACAGAGAAATATTGAATTTAAGCATTCCATTGGGGCGGGGAATTGTTGCCGCGCGCCGTGAAAATCGGTAACGAATCGTTGTTGTTTTCGAATAAAGTAAAAGCGTTTATTAATCAGGTTCGGCGCAACAGCAAATCGATTACGTAAATTAAAATAGAGCGGGAGCGTACGGGAGCGAGTCGTGCACAAAGGGAACGAGCCGAGCCGTTCAAGTTGCGCAATTAAACGATCGTTCAATCACAATTACGCGAGCGATATTGAATAAACATTCAATTGGAAGCGAGTTTGTCGGTGGAATGGATAGATAAGGTCTTGAAGTGGAAGATCAACGCTGAAAGCCAGTGTGCGAAATAACAGCCTGCTATCTCGGAAGATTTTCCTCGAACGCAGCGATCATTTTCATCGATAAGGCTAACACGAAATGGAGGTCCGCTATGGCGGACAATATTCATCGTATGGGGTACTAGAGCGCGAAATAAGGGTTGCGGATAAGATTATGGCAGCTCCCGTGCAGTTGTTCGGGGAATGTTAACGATCTGGAAAACCGTTCATATCGATGCTTTCTGCACCGCGGTTCTTATCCGCTGACTTCCAAATATTCGACAAATCGGTTCCCTCGCTCGATTTTACGTTTTCCTCTATAAATTTTTCTATTATTATTATCGTTTCGTATAAGAATATAACTTCTTATTATCATTGAACAAGAATATTATCTCATTATTATGATTATTTTATTTCATCTTATTAATTCTTCTTTTTCACTCATAAAAATTTCTTGCTATACAGTACGAGTACAGAGTATTCGAGTATACGATTATTAGCTACGTAAGTTTGTGACGCGTGGATATTTTGACTTCGAACGAGTGGAGGTTACGTTATATCACGAAATGGAAATAACAAGAAACTTCAGTGAATTTTACGACAGAGATTTTCAAGACAACGCCGGCTTCTTCGACCACGGCGAAACACTTTTTTTACGAGCGTAATTACGCCGGCGAAATTGCGATGCGCAGTACCGTCTAAGAGACAACAGTAGCGCGGTCGGAAATGCGTCGAGTGTATCGACAACTTCCGGTTGACCTATCCCTGTGCGTTCCGCAGCTGAAATTCGGACTCGCAGCGACTGTGAACAGGAAGCCTCGCGGATCGATATCTCGATTCGTATACCGGGGGTCGCACTGTTTATGGACGGATGATTATGAGCTCGATGAATGTCCATCGGCGAGCCAACGAACGCGAGAATAGTGTAAATGCTGGAATATTGCGATCGGCGAATTGTAATTTTAGCGTAATTTACGATAACCTCGAACACCGTGGGAATCGGTGCCGCGCGTATAAATAAAAACCTTCTAATTACGCCAAGCGGAGCCGCGTCCACGCGCAGAGAGCAATTGGATAACAAGAAGACGACGAGACTGGCCGTAAAAATAGTCGAAATAAATACGCGGTAAAAGCGGATAAGGGAGAGTTTCTAAAACGTAAAATGCACGTCGATGCCCTTTCGCCCGAATTTCCCAGAGGTATTCAGAAAATTATCAGAGACCCGGAATTTCTATGCCGAAGAATTTACACGATCACCGAAGAGCGATACCTGGTCTCTACTTCCTTCTTATCTGTTGAATCTCTCCGCCATGAAATATCGAAGTTACGCGACCGTCGTACTACCTCAGATTCGCTCTGATGATTGTCGATCTGAATCGATGTGACAGAACACTGTTAGTAGCCGCTCGATTCATCTACTCGTACTACTTATTTCTGCTGCTAGCATAATCGACGTAAAGCGCGGTCAATCGGTTTTCGTTGTCGAACTTGCGGATTCCGATTCGATGCGCAATAATCCATTCCCCAGGTGAGGAAGTAAATTAAAATTTAATCGACCAGCGTTCGTTTGTGATCTCCGAAGCGAAACGCAATGAACGTTTCATGCTTGAAAAGACACTTTCGCCAATTATATTTCGAGCGCGTGTGTTACGTGGACTTATGCGTGCACACGGATTCCATCGGAGATTATTATCTCTCGACGATGGAAGAGAGACTTCGCCGCCGGTGTGGGAACGTAGTGAAAATCGTGGCTCGACACTCGATAGCTTTCAAAAGTCTTTTTTTTTTTTTTCTTTCCAAAAGTCGATGCGTCAGCCGAATCGCGAATTGTTAATTTCGGGGGTTGAAACCTTTCCGACCAACTGGACTTTTCCAAGCGTTTGCCCCGAATCGCGAGAAAACGCGTTAATTAATTCGCCGAAGCAGTCATTCGGGAAATAAACCGGTTTCGCTCGGCAACTGCTGCTACTGCTGTTGCCACCGCTGCTCTCCCGCTTTGGCCACCGGCGATTTTTATTTTTTTCCACCGTGTACTTCAAACTTTTTTGTTTACGACGACGATTGCCGTTTCGGGAGACGAAAGGCTATCCCGTTTGTAATTGCGAAACGTAACGAAATTTTCGCACCAATCGTGAATACGCTGACAAATTTTCAAAAATTACCGCGAGACTTCGTACACTCGCCACGCAAAAATATAGGGGTCCTCTGTTGGAGAAACAAAGATCCGGCGACTCGAAACGCGATCCAATCGTGACACAGTGTTTTTTTTCAATTACACGTAATTCACAGGAGGGGTTCCGCATGTTAATCTACTTCCCTTTGCAAAGCGTTTCCCTGTTAATGCTCGCGGTCGCACGTGTACCACCGACGATATCACGCTTCCAGCCTCGTTTACTCGGTAAATTAAATACGAATTAATCCCATTTTCCCGAGACGCGTATGAAAGAGCACGTTTTAACGGCCTTGTCTGCCTTTTACTTTCGTTAAAGTAAAACGCATCTAATTCCATTATTATGCAGACGAGCCATCCGTCTGTTTGTTTTAATTTCCGAGCGACGTTACGCCTGTATTTGCCCCGATTTTCGGGATCGTTCATTAAATTTAAACGTAATTCCCCCGGCGCGTAAACTTCGTAATGCAGTTGCCCGAGTTATAACTCGCGCGACGTGTAAAAATACGAGCACGGGGAAAAAGGGACGTGGAGGGCGGTGGTGGAAGGAAAAAGAAGAACACCTGATTAGAGGATACGTAATATTCAAAAAGTTCGAGATTTAATCTGGTAGCGCCACGGTTTGGATTTAATTATTCACGCGACACGACTGAGCGTTTTATTCGGGAAGAAAGATTGCGGCGAGAAACGGAATCGGAACGGCATCGCTCTGACAACGTGCCATGAATATGAAACGATGCCAGTAATGTTCTAATTATTTGTATTGGATTTCCTGTAGCTCTCAGTCGAGATTTTATTCAGATTGCGCTGATTCCACGGATATAGCTATTGGTTCTCGATAAACAAGACGTCCACAGACGCATGATTGATCCATCTCCAGCTATGTATAATGAAATTGGGATGCTGACTTTTAAGAAATTAATCCGGTACAACGGATTTATAAATGAACGTGCCGATACAGAAATGCTTTGACCGAATCAATCACGCAGTCAATCACGTAACCGTGTCCAAAATATCAAATTAGTCGTGTGACCTTTTCTAAAATAAAATAAAGTCAAAAGAATATCATCGTCTATAGTACACTACGTTTATTGATACGTAGTTCCCCAATAAGATAAGGAGATCGACACGGCGCAGCGTACAAACTGATTTCCATTGCAATTTCTACGAATGCAATAAGAGAGAAGAAAAGATTTGAAAAGAGAGAGAAAGAGAGAGAGAGAGAGAGCAAGAAGAAAAAGAGAACGCGATTGTACGAAAGGGAAGAGAAAGAAGAAGTGCGAAAAGAACGAGGTCGTCGACCGTATCCCTAGTCTGTCCCGATTTTTTTTTTCTTTTTTTTCACTTCTCGTTACATTGGCTAAGGGAATGCTGCCTTCCACTACTCGACACCGTTCGACTTCGCGACACCTTCGTCTCTCGCTTGATCCAATCGTACGCCCCTCGTCTGTAATTATTTAAATCAGGGGAAACGGAGGCGAGCCGATTCGGAAATTGATTCCGTCTCTAACGAAAGCCCTACAACGAATCGAATTCGTTCCTGTTCCCGACGTGTAAAAATGTTTACCTCCTCCCGTTACTCTAACATCGGTTAAGAAGAAATTTAAAAGAGTAGTTTACTTGGCACTCACCCAGTTCTGGACCACAGACCCTCGGTATAATCTCGAGAATGGCGCTGCAGGATGGATCCTCGAAGCACAATTGACGCGCGTAAAGACAGTTCAGTATTGCGACCGGTACTTTGATGTCGGATCCTGAAAGCAGAAATATCGTGGCAGATGTTAGCAATAAAGAAGAGATAAAGTGTCGTCTTTCTTTTTTCTTTTTTTTTTTTTTTTTTTAAATTTTATTTTTACGAGAAGATACATTTTACAGGATGAAGGAGCGAAAAAAGGTGAGCGAATCAAGCTTCTATCGCGTGGAAAATCCTTATCACCATCGCGTTTCTAAGAAACCATACATAATGGAACGTCGATGTGTACCGTGATTATAGGAAATCGAAGATATTCAAACGAATCGACCGAAACAATTGGAAAAATAAAGTGGGGCAGGAAAGAGAGAATATTGTCGCGAGGAAAACAATGGTAGGTTACGACTGTAATTTAATACTCCATTCTTGCAAAACATTTTTATTATTTATAGATAGTAGTAATAGCGGAATAATTCAGTCACGAAAAATCGCGTTTATTGAAACGCAAACAAACAAAAACATAAACGATCGAGATGTCCTTCGCAAGCGGCTTTTTTCATGTTTTTTTCATATCACTCGATATCGCGCGGCACGAATCAAGATAAACGAATAATCGGAATTACAATGGTGGGCTAGTTTGATACGAGCGGTAACGCAAAGATCCGTGTGGTAACGCAATTTCATTTTTCACCAACATAAGGGAAAAGTCAACAACACGCGGGGAAAATAAAATATTTACGTAACTTCTGTCCGTGCAGCCCCATTAAAAAAAAAAAAAAAAAAAAAAAAAAAAGTACGCAGATTGAAAACGAAAGCACGGAACGTATTAAGGGTAAGCGATCGAGATTTCCGATTCGAGTAACTTCGCAACCGGCCACCTCGACGTTCGAAATTATTCATTCACTTCTTATGTGCATCGTTGCGAGTTGATAAAGAAAAAAGGAGAAGAAAAAGAATGAAAAAAATTTTAAAAGCGGCGACCACACGCGGGGAAAAACGAAAGCCGAGGGAGAGTGGAAAGCGAGGCACGGAAGAGACAGGAAAACTGCACGGACCTTCGCAGATTTTTACGAGCCACTCGTGAAACGGTAGTCGATAAAAGAAGAGCGCGCTCCGCTGTAATTAATTACGAAACGTTCGCTGCCGCTGGAAACAGCCATGAAAAAATGTACTATCTCGTATGTACATATATATATATGTATATATATATACATATATACATACATATACATATATCCCCTCTCTCGTGGCAGTTGTCCGTGCGTACCCTGGTGCACTGCGCCAGGAAGATAGACGGACTTTTCGAATCGTAAATCGAATTCAAACCTTTTAACACGGCTCCGCTCTTTCGACTTCCACTACGGTAAGGATCACCACTTCCGACCCCGTTTTTACGACTTCGCGGACGCATTATTCACTGGCTGATCTCTGGCCCGATGCACGGCCAAGATATTTCGAAACGAACCGTAGTCGACAGATGCCGGGCTACGAGTTCAAGAGTATGAAAAATGTCTTTGCTTAATGCACGCACGACGTGATACGAGCCGCTTCGTACTCGGTGAACGCCAGTGCAAGAATATATGACCGGTGAACACGAATTAGGCGGCCATTACTGTGTCACGAATTATTAAGACGCAATAACGGTTCAAAAAGATACGTCACCTGGCTCAAATGCTCCGCTGTCCTTATTCTAACTAGTATTCCGCGGATGTATCGGAGCGTGCTACCGAGAGAAAGCAAACGAGGCCAAACAAACATGGCAATTTCCTTCTTCTATTGTTTTGAGTCGCGAAACGAAAAATAACGCGGGCCACGGGACGCCAAAGGAAACTTTCCACGGAATATTTCATGCGTGCGAGAAAATATGAATGTTTAACAACGTATACGGACACGCCGTTGGAAGTTTACAACGTCCCGTGATGGAACTGTGCGTTTTTGCCGTAAATGTAAATTTGTTTCATGTTACTTACATGAAGTAGAACGACGCTCGTACGACCGTTTTCCGCAAGCCCGGCACGAGAGAAACTAGTCTATCTCTTTAAGTGTTTCAAATTTGCAGCGTAGATGGCGTCGCGGTCGTGCCCGGCTAATCAAATGGAAGTTTTCATTCGTCTAATTATGGAACTCGAAAAATATATTTTCTAACCAAGAAGATGTCGATGAGTGTTCTGAGATATTTCTTGTTCCGGTTTAAATTACTAGAAATATGATTTTTTAATGAACCTTCGGAATATGTAAATTTGTAAAATTGGACCCAATGTATCTCCATTTGAATATATATACCATTTGAATATATTTCTCTCATAGTCAATCATTTCATTCGTGTTTGGACAAGTAATGAATCGAAACTAGAAATAATTGAGGATATAAAGTGATGGAAACTGTGCATTTTAAATGCAAATTTGTTTTATGTTACTTACATGAAATAAAATGACGCTCGTACGATCGTTTCTCACAAGCCTGGCACGACAAAGATTTGTCTTTTTAGATAGTTCAAATTTCCAGCACAGATGGCGCCGTGGTCATATCCGACTAATCAAATGAAAGCTTTCATTCGTCTAATTACGATACTCGAAAAATATATTTTTTAATTGAAAAGATGTCGATGAGGATTTTGAGATATTTTTTGTTCCTATTTTCCTTAAATTACTAGAAATATGATTTTTTAATGAATCTTTGGAATATCTAAACTTGTAAAATAGTTGTTACGTTGGACCCAAGTGTATATCCATACCATTTGAACATATTTCTCTCATAGTCAATCATTTCATTCGTGTTTGGACAAGTAATGAATCGAAACTAGAAATAGTTGGGGATATGAAATGATGGAACTATGCATTTGGAATATAAATTTGTTTTATGTCATCTACATTAAGTATAATGACGCTTACACGACCACTTTTCACAAGCCCGGCGCGACAAAGCTCGTCTATCTTTTTAAGGTGTTTTAAGTTTGCAAACATAGATGGTATCACAGTCGTACCTATTGTCACTATTGTAAATCAAACGAAAACTTTTATTCGTCTAATTCATAGTACGTAAAAAATATATTTTCCAATCAAGAAAGTGTTGATGAAGTGTAAGATATTTTCTGTTCTTATTTGCTTTAAATTGCTAGTTGCTATAATTTTTTTTTCAATTGTTTGGGTATATGAATTTTGAAACAGTTGCTGCGTTGGATCTGTATGTATCTCCATACCGTTTGAATATATTTCTCCCATAATTCATCGCTTCGTTCGTGTTTTAACAAGTAGTGAATCGAAAGTGGAAACAATTGAAGATATAAAGTGTCAATCTGAGGCAAAAGTGCTATTTCTGAAAGGATACAAAGATTGCTACATCCATCGTCGTTCGGTGAGCAGAATGTTAATCTATTTCTTATTTCAAAAATTATTTTTTGATATACTGTGATTGTACGTCTTAAATTCACTTATTCGAATTATTTCCATACATTATTACATTACGTATTACATTACATGTATATAATATAACATGCAATATATATATATATATATATATATTGTAACACAATAAATGTTTCACACTCGCTATATCGCAGAATGACATAACCTAAAAAATAGGTCATTCCGTTAAGATATTAAAACAAAAGCAGAGACACCAGTTATTAGATTTATAATTCGTCGCGGCTAATTACGCTGACGAAGCTAAGTATTTAAAAACAATTTATCGAAACGATGAAAAGAGCTAAAATAATAGGAGTCTTTAAAAAAGAGCAGCAGAAGAATGGTTAGTAAAACGCGCGCGGGCAAAGTAGAATAATATTTCCATTTAACTTCCGTTGCTCTTGAACTCGCTACTTTTTCCATTTCGCTTCTTCCAGCTAGATAATTATTCATCGCTACTATGCCGTCTTTCTTTTCGGCGCCGCCTTATAATGAGACGTTTGTTTTTAAACGCGCCAGGCAGCGGCTCGTCTCTTTTCCGCATTCGCTTTTTGCCACGTTCGAGCATTCGTGTCCAACGAACACACGAGGGAAACAAACCGGTGGACCAGCGAAAAGAAAAAAAGACAACGTTCGAAGGAAAAGGCGAAAATATCGCGGCCAAAGCCGAATCGTTCAGCTTGCACAATGCTATAGATACCTTCGGTTCGCATAGCGATTGCTCGTGACCTAGATCGGTTCTCGAGGCAACCCCCATTGATCATAGTCGAGTGTCGATGTCACGAAGGAGGACTCTCCCAACGTGTTGAATATTTCTCATGTTTTTGGGGGGAGCGACAGCTCGTGTGGGTCGAAGAGCACGATATTGTGTTACGCGAAAGATCCGCACAACCTAATTGCAGACGCGTAATACTGCGCGAAACAATATAGGTACGAGTATCGCAACGAGTATATTTCTATCGAGGGCTGGCACTCCTTATTCCCTAGTGTATCGGCGGTTTATAGCCACGCGATAAAGCATGAGAACAGCCGCGTATTGCCAGCATATTGAACTAGCGGGGCTAACGGTGCAACGGTAATAAGTGGAGAGATACGCGGCCACGTAATACGTAATCGCGAGTTATATCGTTACATTAATTTCATGACTTACGCGGAACGTCCATGAAATTGCGATTAATCGTGATTTACTCGCGTCGAAAGCGAGCACCGCCGGTATTGCCGGACTGACTGCGTAGCACATCGTATCTCATCCAATCGAAAAATCTATAGACAATGGATGATTATTCGCTCAACTGATATACGTCGCTTAACAGAACTAACATTTGATGATGTTACTAATATCCAACGGTAGCGCTGTAACGCGATATTACCACGTTCGTGTGGACTGACATTATTATCAGCGATGCGCTAATATAATCTTCCGAGTAATTCTATTAGACTCTGTTAATTGTCGGATCCCCTACCGTGTTCTCTTTTCTCGACGAGAGGCTAGACAATTCTCGTTGAAGCGATCGCGAATTCTCGAAAATTAGATCTCTTTTCAACTTGGTGTCCCTAGTTTCGAATACATTTGATAGTCCCGAAATAGATATGTCCGTGACAGAATGCTTGAAATGTTTTGAACAGATGGGAAAGGGAACGGCGAAAGAAACGGCGTCCGGCAAGGGTTCGAGAATCTACGGGAAACGATAGGAACAAGGGGAAACAAAGCGACGCGGAATAACCCGCACGGCACGATACTCGCGCGACCCGAGCAAACACACTTCGTCAAATCGATACGAAACCGGAGTATTCGTCGCGAAAGGGTCTCATGGCCAGGTCGAGCGTTTTATTTCCGTGAGAGTGAAACACGTGAACGAGAGAAGAACGAAGGGAGAGAAAACGAGCGACACGCGAGCGTTACAGAACGATAAAGCATTGCCACGGATACAGCCATAATCCAGTTCGCCGGCACATTGACGAACCCACTCGGACAGTAATGCGTTACGAGTGGCTAGATAGGGAGGCGCGTAATGTGTAATCTCGCGACGCATTATGATTCACGATCGCACGCGACCGCGATAAAGTCCAGCTGTGCGAGCGCACGCGTACACCAGCGTGTACACGTCGCGAACGCGGTCACCTGGCTTCGCTTGTTCCTGTTCGCTTTCAGCCACGTTTGAAAATCAGCCTTCCGTTACAATGGTGACCGATGGCCGGCAGATTTTCACCGTCGTGTAAAAACGTTAGCCGATCTAGGTTAGTTGTTAGCTCGTGGCTCGTTGAGATTCATCGACGATATCCTGATAAATATAATAGATTCCCCGGAGAGAACGAGTTGTCGGCTTTTAAGAAATTCAACAATCTGCTGGGAACATGTAGCGGCAAGCTGTTTCGTAGATAAATTCGCTCGGCGTAGACTAGAGATTTCTCGTGAAGAATATTTCATTTCGTTTCGTGCTCGTGTCTTATAGGAGCGAACGTCTCCGGGAAAATGAGAACAGTGGGAAAGATTTAATGGAACGGAACGCAAAAATAACAAACGGTGCATCTACTTGCTTGAATAGTCGGTCGGTATTCAGGCGGGGATCCTGAAGAGCCGAGCTTCGAACTACGCGAATTCTGGCAAACTTTTCTTGAATAAATTAAAAAGTCGTAGACACCGTAGACGAAGACGGGGTATACTAATTTCTAACCGACCTCACTGCCTTTAAAATACGTGCCTGGCTTCCCAATCGGGATGATTCCAACGTGCCATTCCCTCCGACAGTTCTAGAAAACCTTCAGTCATTTCTGAAGGCATCCAACTTTGTTTACCTCTGTTGCATAATAACTCGCCAGTCTTGTAATGGTCTCAATTTAAAAAAAAAAAAAAAAAAAAACGAAAAATTGTTTCTCGCTGACACGTTTAATAGAAGAAGAAAAGATAAACGTGCTTTCAAGCAGCTCGATGGCAAGTAATTCAATTGAATTGTAAATGATCGAGCGCAGACAGGTGGCAACGCACATTGCACACGAGAAGAAAAGAATAGGAACGGCATTCTTACCAAAGATGGTTTCGCGGGTAAAGTGGACGGGAACAAGGTCCCAAAGCACCTAGTTGTCGCAGTGCTGTGGCGCAAGCCGTAGTCGCGCTATGCGGCATAATAATTATCGTCCTTCGGTGGTAGCTAACTTTATGGAGTGGAAGTTCGCGCGGCTAACCCAATTGCGAGAGGGCGAGGAACGAGAGAAAAAAATGAAACTTAATGGCTCCTCCCAAGAGGACTGCAGCCTCTGCAACAATTTTCCAAAGCCACACTCTGCTCGTGCCATGGTGCCGGTCCGACGGACCGCTACCACTATACCGGAAAATTTCACCGCGTTCCCCTGAATCAGATTTTTCGAGGCACTAAATTATCGTAGCTTTGAATTACCGCGAGCGTTGAATATCTTTTCTGAAATCGTCGTTTTCGTTTAAGTTAAAAGAGGTAACTGTTGTTAACAGACTACATTTCTTCACATATATGGTAAAAAAAAAAAAAGAATATCATTCATACTTGTTATAATATTTGACAGATGGAATAAATGCTTCGACTGTATTAAAAAAAAAAAAAAAGTACGAACACGTAGTCAAGTTATTAAGTAACATTTATCTAGAAAGCTTCGATGTCTTCGTTAGAAACAAGGGGAAACATTACGATTCCTTCTTTACACGTTTAGGTATACACACCACTATATAGGATCATTGTTGCAATGTCATTCATGGCTAAGGCCATTCAAAGTTCGAGGTCGCATCACGGAAGCGTACTTCCAAGTTAAATAAGGTAGAGCCTCTCACCTTCGATCGCATCGGCTTGATCGACGCGAACCCATATTCCTTTAATCGTTATTTCATTGGAGAGAGAAAAGGCGTTACAGGGGATTGGGAATCAGACTCTATTTGCCGGGTTTCGAAATCGCGGGAGAATGTGGATCTAACGCAAAAGGACAAGCAAAGAAAACTTTCCCCCTTCAATTCCGAGTTCCGCCTCGGCGGGAGAAAATCCTTTATCGTAGCCGGCTTCGTCCGGAGAAAATCCGTTTGGGCATTTCAGTGCACGGATATATTTAATTATCTCGAGGATGGTGGACGAAAGGTGCTGGAGATAATTCCGGAAGGGTGCCGGTGGAAGGGGCCGAAACTTTTGCACTCGAATTGCGTTACGACACCTGAAGCAGAAAGTATAACTCCCCCTGTCTTATTATATATAGATCTAGCTGGCAATTGGAACTTCCGCCTGAGCGGTTACTTCCGCCGCCTTACGCCGCTCCTCTGTTCTCGTCGTTCTCGGCCTTCTTTCCACCCTTCCCGTCCCTTTTCAAACTAGCCACGCTTAACCGAGTCGATATTACACGTTCTGTCCCGCGTTCTTTTCTTTTCCTCGCGAAATGGATTCTTCTCGTTCCGGTACTATCGGAAACACGAGGCTATACTTCCGTCGTTTGTTTCGACGTAACGATAACGCAGCAGTAACATCTCTCGGCACGTTCTTTTTAGTTTGCTTGTCTTTGACAGCTTGAAATTTTTCTCACTGTGCGAAAGATCGGATTAACCGATGATCATTCACGTGAAAATTATCCACTTTGAATTTCCCAACGATATTTCGAACACGAGCGTGGCAACGATTACATCGTTGTTTACGCAAATGGCCCATTTTACCAGGTTAAGTCCATCACAAACGGTGCGGTAAAGCGACAAAATAATAGATATCATTTAATAAAACCGCACATGTTAATAATCTACAATCTACAAATTGCAAATTATTGTTGTACCATTTCCGCGATACCGGCAACCCGTCACCATCGGTTTTCTCGTTCGTCTCTGCAAATGAATCCGACAGGATAGGAATTTTATATTATAATCAACATCGAACTGTACTCACTATGCGTGCACATCCGGCGAACTCGGACCGATAAATACCTCAAATGCCATTGGCAATTGAAGTGACACTCTCACGGTTCGATTAATTTCCGGACAATCGAATTACAGGGTTAATTCACGCCGAGGAACCTTTTAATTTCTATTTTAATTTCTATTGCCACGGTACTGCGTTCGATTAATTAATGGACAAATATCGCGAAGCTCGTTCGGGCACAATGCTGCGGAAGAATTTCCAAAATGCGAATTCTAAATAAACTCGGAGTTTGCGTGTCCTTTGTGACTTTCTTTGGAAAGCTTCGACGGATAGAAAACGTTTTCACAGGGTAGAATAGACTTTGCGAATTATCTCGGGACGTTTAAATCAGTCGCGTAGAGTAGAAGCGTGCCTTTTCATTATACGCCATTCTGCCTCTCGCCTTGCTTTTTACCTCGCAGAGAAAGATACCGTGATTTTTCAATGCTCTTACCACGCAAAAAGAGCGCGCAACGTGTAATTTTAAAAGTCGCACGTGCGTTTAGTTTCGGAGAAATCCACACGCAACAAAAAAAAGAAGAAAAAAGAAAATACGTTCTCCAGATGAAAGATTCATCGTTCGCCGATAGTGAGAATGATCGTAAAAAGGGGGGAAGAAATCGAATCGACACCGAAAATTTCGAGCCGGCAAACGTTAACGCGAATTATCGGATCGGATTCTTATTCCCCTCGGCGAGTATCGAATTGACGCCGGATAAGAAAAACTGTAGGAAAACGGATGAACGTCTAATCTCCTTTCGCGCAGTTACAAGCTACCGGCGATGCTTCCGTCTGTTTATCCAGCGAACAATAGGAATTCGGTATCGACTGGCACGGTCGTAGAGAAGAGAGCAAGAATTTACATCGACTAACGATGCAATTTTGCATCTCTTTTTATAATCTTTTAGCCGGGCGCCGAGATCGCCGTACAATCTGTCGTTCCTTTGATCACATCACCGTACAGAAAACTCTCCCTTGTCCCCGAAACTTCGTTATTCCCATTTTCATGCCCCGCTTTGTCCCCGTTTCCCTGCCTTTTTTATCGGACGTGATTCGGGGTTTGTAACCTTGCAACGTCTCGCCTCTCGCCCGGTAACAGCAGCACTCTGTCGTCCGTTTAATAAACAAATAAAACCGACGGGAAAATCTCGACCAAAAATTCGTAACTTCGTTTGCTCGCCGCGGCTCGACAGTCGATCGGGAGAAAAGCGGACGAGCCGAAGAGTAATAGAGCAAACGAACGGCGAGAGGACGGAGGATGAGGAAGAAGCCCGCTGCGTACCACCGGACAATCCTGCGAATCGATATATGGGACAGTGATTTTCAATTATCGGTTCGGCAGGGAACTCGTGCGCCGCTGCTGTTCATCCGTAGCTGACCAGCAGATCATGAGATGTTATCGTTTTCGGGGCGCAGCCGACGATGCGGACGATGCTTGATCCTCGTCAGGAATATCAGTCCGCGTCAGAATTTGTTCGGGGATTTTCCCTCAAACTGGCTCGTCGATCGTTCGTTTCGGCCACGATTAAAATGTTCCTCCCATTCACGGTCCGACTTTCTACGCACTGATTTTACCATCAACTATTACTCCTCTCGACCTTATTTCATTCGCGTACTCTCTACTCTCCTTGCATTCACGAGACCGAATAACACCGAAACGGATATCACATTTTCGCGCAAGTTTAAGCTGGGAAAGTCCGGTCAACGAGCTTTCACGTTAATCAAAGCCGATCAAACATTTTCGTGGACGCGAAACGTAATCTCTTTTAACGGTATGTCCTCTGTACGTTTCCCGGATAAAACGGATTCGAAAACGGTTCGTGTTGTCGAACGGACGAGAAAGGAACAGGATCGCTGCCGCGAGCTCCGATGTCGAAGGAATCGCGTACAACGAGAAAATCCGACAAGAAGCATCCAGATTATCGTTCGGACGCGTGCAATGGCGCGAAAAATCACTGTTCCGTCGGACAACGAAGTTCGCGGGAGCCACGCCTCAGGGATTTGCAAGGGATTTCCCGTGGAATTCGCTGGAACGCGATTAAAATGTTCGCCGGTTCGCGCGATGCATACACACACACACACACATACGGCGTAGGGGAGGAGGTGAAGTTATGCGTCGGCGTCGATGTGGACGCGTGCACGCGTAGTAACGCGAGGCGTGTGTAACACGAACGGAAAAGGGGGTCAACGGGAACGCGAAATCCCTGTTTAATTTCGATAGAAGGTCGTGTAAGCCCCGCTGTCTCGCCGGAATAAATCCAGATCCTGTTGCGAAGTATGATCGCCGAGCTGATGATGTTATCGTGCTCAGCTAATCATCCGGCATAATCGTATTTCGCGAAACAACAGGATTCCTCCGCGCGGAAAAAAAAAAAAGATCGAAAAACTCGTTCGCCCGTTTAATCGGCCCCGTTTCGCCGGCGCTCGCCGCGGGTAACCAGAAAGGAACTAATACTCCTTTCAAACCGATGATAGCTATTAATACGGTTTGTCCGTTTCTCACAAAGTTTCCATATTTCCTCTTCTTGTTTTTTTTTTTTTTTTTTTTTTTCCCCGATCTCTCGATTCCTTTGCACGACGACGATTCTCGTTATAACGCGGACAGTATGAATTTGTTGCAATTTTTCTTGTCAGCGTGCTGATACATTTAACTTCGATAAAGGTTTCGATTGCCCCTCGCATCGGCGCGGTGTACAGGCCGAATAAATCAGAATTACGAGATGAAAGAAGCGCGGCGGGCACGCATTGACAATGATATTCCGCTCGATTTAATTAAACCGGAAGTATCCCGCTTTCCTTCCCGCTCTTTGCACGGGAGCGAGCGCCTATCGTAATCTTCCTTTTTCCCTTTTTCTCTTTTTCTTCGCGGCAAAACCAGATCGGATTCTATAAAAATTGATCGCTTTATTTTCAAATATTTGACAATCGTTCGATCGACCCGCCGATAGCACACCCACTTCCAATCGGCAGATTCCAACCGGCAGATACGCTTTTCGAGCGTAAGTGTCTTTGTTACGCGATCAGCTACCGCATCATCGGAGTAATCAATGGAACGACGGTACATTATATCGCGAGTATCAACTCGAACGCTTCAAAGATTCAGCCTTTCATTTTTTTTAATTCTTTTTTTTTTTCTTTAACAAATGAAACCACCACCGTGTTAATTCGCGAATATTCGCAATCGAATGGAAACACTTGGAATCGAGATATTTTTCAGGACTGAAAATTCTCACACGTTCAACGTTTCGAAAAATCGCAGCCCCTGATATTATCGGAGAGGCTTGACGACACGAGGTGAAAGACCTTTCCGGATAACGAAGGCACGTGCAAGCCTCCGCTTGAAAAGCATCCAGCCGTTCAACCGAGCCTCTATCCGTAATACCTCGCGAAGTTAGGTCGGCCTCGGTTATTATTCCGACGATATAATCGTCCAGAACTCCCCAGCTATTTATCGATAACGAGAGGCATTACACTTGAGCACCGCGGTTGCGCGTCATCGCTCCCGATACATACTAAATTGCCCTTGATAATTAGTCGACCTTCTCGAGCGAGTTTCGAAGAAATTCACCAGACATTGAATCGCCGCCAACTGCGGTCGAAGATTCATCGAATCGGTAACGAACGCGATTCAGCCTGGTCGATAATTGCGTTTCTCGCCGAATTTCAAATATTCAGGCAAATCGATGCGAGGTTTTTGTTGAAACCGACGAGTAATTAAACACGATCCTGTGACGTTATACAAATTGGGAAGGTGGCTAAAATTACGTTGATCGGGAAATGGTCTTTCGCGTGTATTTTCTTTTTTTTTTTTTCGTATCGAACCGTACGCGTTTGCACCGTTCAAATTGTCGAACAGTTAAATAACGCGAGACGCGATTAGATTCTAGAAATAGTGCGATACACGGTATTTGACGATATTAGACAGGCTCCAAGGAGGAAGGCCGGGGGCCACCGATTCTAACTTATCGGCATGAATCATTGTAATTTCAGAAGACCTCGTTTTTGGCGAGAGGCAATGCATAACCTATCTATCGCGTCGCACGATTGATCGAAAGATTAAGTAGCTACCGCGCGCGGTAGAAATTGCTCGGTAGAAAATCTAGGGAAAAATAAAAGAGGAGCGCTCTGGTTGTGTTCGGCTGTGCTCCGGTTGGCTTTTAAAGTTACAGTTAACCAGCGTTGTCGAGGCTTTATTTCGCCCGGGAGGGCAAAAATAAAACGAGCCGCCGCTACGGGGCCAACGATCTTCCTTTTACGCGTGCATTTCGTTATTGAATCAACGGATACGCGATACGTGCGAATAAAAATCATTGTGCGGGGTTGTTTGACGGCAGCGGGGCCAATCACGACGCAGATAATGATCGCATCTAGGTACACGCCAACGTGGAAGACTTTAATTGCCAGGCACGAATCGATTTGTCGCCGACGCCGTGCCACGGGGGAACCTGTCGTGTGCACGAACGACTTTCCACCCTATTTTTACCCTCTATACCCTTTTTTCGGACTACGAACTCCCGCTTATCCCCATCACGCTCTTCCATTCTGTCAATCTCTTGAAAAAAGGGAAACACATCGTGTAACGAGCGGGGATTTTCTTAGGTTCGTAGCTATTATCGGTAAGAATCTAAAATAGTCGCATGTGTGTCAAGTGAAAACTCCTTTTCGCTCCACCGTTCTATTGATTCTCTTCAACAGACAAATTATGTCGTAGAACGGATTTTGTTACGTTAATGGAAACATTAACACTTTCGATAAGAATCTGAAACGGGGTTTCACGTTTATCGAGCGAAAGATCTATTTATCCCTATGAATTCCAAATATTATAATCATGTAAAGTACAGCATGTATTTACGTTTGACTGCTAACGGAGAAGTGATAAGAATCTCAAACAGCCGCACTTGTCAGACGAGAGTTTCCCTCTCTTACCTCGTTCTGTCAATCTTTCGAAAAGAAGCATATCGCAGTACAGATTCTCTTACGTTCAATTGCTGACAGAAGTATCGTCGATAAAAGTCCGAGATGGCGGAGTGGAGCGGCTCTACGCATTTGTCAAGCGAAAAGTGGAAAAACGGGGAAATCGTGGAAGCCTCGTAGGATAATGCATCGAACGTACAAATGGCTGGGTGTCCGCTGTGAGAAAGGGGGAAAACGGTATCCGGGGCGAAGTTGCCATATCGCTATCGAGAAGTCGCGGGTGGGCGAAGGCGGTGGTGAGCAGGGGGAGGGAACGACACTTGGGCAAGTTAGTTTCGGTCTGTGGGGACGTTTTTAAAAGTTCGGGAACCACCGGAATTCGAGCGAGCCACGAGTTTTCTCCAAGAAGGCGCGGTCCTTTGCGCCTTTCACTGCCTCGCCAACTATCGGCAACGCCACGTCTCTCTCTCTCTCTCTCTCTCTCCTTTCTATTTTTCCCCGACGCACTTTGTCTCCTTAACAGCTTTTATCTCGCGACGATTCGCGCACGAGCGTATCCCATTATCGATTTCGTTTCATTTCACGGCTGCTGTTTCCGCGGCGAAGGAACGAACGAGGGAGAAACACGGAGGGAACGCCAGGCACACATTCCAGCCTGGAAGGAATCGGCCAACGTCGCCGGGACGATAGACGGTTATTCGAATTTCTTCGGCTGCAGGCAATCTTCCAGGCCGATGTCGACGAAAATCGTTCGCGTTTCCAAATTACACACGCGATAACCAAATGGTCGGGGCGGGTTCTTCCTTAATTTGCCTCGGTGACCTAGTCTGATTCTTCCGAGTTCGAAGAAACACATAGTCTGCGTACTCAACGTAATACTCTGTCAGTCCCTGATAAAAATTACTCCCGAAAGAAACCAGTCTCGTTGATAGTCGGCTTAGCTTTTATCAAAAAAAAAAAAAAAAAAAACGAGAGCTGTTTTTTCAGCCTTAATTTCGTTTCCTACGGAGACAGGCGAAAGAAGAAGGCAGTTTGAGAACGGACGATTCAACGATAAACGTCCATTCGAATCCCCCCAGAACGACGGTAATCCGAGAATCAATGACAAAGAAATCCAACCGTTCCGAGGGATCAGCCGACCCAGAAATTCAGCCGTTCCGCGACGATGCTCTATTAATAATAAAATTCTTGAGCTATGGGCCATTTTACTGGATGGAAATCCGTCCTCCATCACAGACCTCGACCGCTGCCCGATTGCAAATCGGAGTTTCCGCGTAAACCAGAGAAACCTCGCAAGCGTAACCTTCGACAAAGAGATCGTTCAGTTAAATTACGCGAGGAAAATTGTAAAGCTGGGGCGGAGGCGTCATTTTATCTGCGAGCCAGCTATTTACGATGGTAGCGCGAGGTAACGCGACGTCGCTTAAACGCGTCGTGCCTCTCGTTGTGCATCGGTCAACGAGTCTTAAACTTGACGAACAACGTTCGCCCATCAAACGTTCGTTCCCTTTACGTGCCGTTTCTTGTTGTTTGCGCCGACATCTCCTTTTGACCATAATTCTGAACGTAATATCCCTCTGATCCCGTACACCTTCCATCGATGAGAACCAACCAAACTTCGTATATAGTAAATTTCCAGTTGCTTACAGTTATTTTCCATTCCCCCCCCCCCTCTCTCTCTCTCTTTCTCTCTCACTCTCGTTTTGTTCGGTCGCCACGCGATTTACCCTCGGCAACCATCCACTTCTGTTAACTCGCTTTTAGCCGCGGTAATTTCCATTCTCGATAGATAACACAAGTTTGACTCTAACTGGCGCATAAACCGGCTGAATAATTCAATAATTGGCTTCGATCTCGCTTCGTACTAGCTGATGACTCGAGCAGGGGAACCCGATCGGCAGCGTGTTTGATTATTCAGAGGTCAATCGAAGCTCGCGAGGGGGGTGGGTTACTCGCAATCTCTCTCCGTGATACCTGGCTACCGAAAGGCCGACGGTTTTCAAATGGCGCGGTGATCGCGCTCTTAGAGCACGCACTCGCGCCATCAGAATGCAGACGCGCCTCGATATAAAATTAATATGTACCACGGCCGTGCGCGCATCCGTCCGTCCCCGGCAAATCATTAATTACGATGATTAATTCGCTCGTATAGAGATCCAGCCCCGACTGATTTATGGTCCCGATTAATACCCAGCAATTGCGACCGTTATCGAAAAACAGGCATGTCCTCGAAAATGACCGACGAACGTCGATGCGATTGTGAATGGATTGCTTGAAAAAAAAAAAAAAAATATCATTCATACTTGTTATAATATTTGACAGATGGAATAAATGCTTCGACTGTATTAAAAAAAAAAAAAAAAGTACGAACACGTAGTCAAGTTATTAAGTAACATTTATCTAG